>NC_142494.1:7961145-8034097 GCF_965113065.1 Corylus avellana
TAGAGAAATGAAAGCAAAATCACAAAGATCACCTCTCATTAGCAACACAAAACAAAAAAATTGAAGACTACACAAGGTCTAAACGCGACGTTTCAGTTCATTTGGCTCAATTTTCTCAGCAACCAAACAGAATTCATAACAAATGAAAAGAAGCAGAGAAAGCGAAGATCTAAGAGATCGAAGAAACACTGACCTGAAGAGGTCGCCGATGCAGTGAGAGAAAGAGGCAGAGAGATCTCTCACACACACTATCTCAGATAACGGAAATGGAAATGATGATGATCGAAGATGGATATATTTATATATACACATGGCAGCTCGAAGGCTGATTAGGGTTTGTGAGAGACTGGCCGTTTTGGACCTCGACGAATAGTTCAAATCACACTTGTGCCACTGAGAGTGGTCTTAGGAGAGAGTCTGAAAACTCGGAGAATCGTTTCGGCCAGGTAAAAAAAAAAAACCGACGAGAATGTGAGAGAGAGAGAGAGAGAGAGAGAGAGATAGATATGGCCAATCTCTCAAGATTTGTGGATTGTGGTGAAGAATGTGAAAATTTGTTTTGAGTTTTGTGTTTTATCAGCCATTTGCAAAATTTGTTTAAAGCATGTTTGTTTGTGATTGTATTTGAGAAATTGAGCATTTAAGTCAAAAAAATTTTTTTTGAGCGAAAGCTTCATTTTTAAGCTTTTGTTAAAAGTGTTTTTTTTTAACAATTTTTAAGCTTTTTGGACCATTAAAAGCGCTTTTAATTTTTTTCACCAAACGAATACTTTGTTCTTTAAACAAATTTTTTTAGTGTTAAAAACTCTTATAGACCCTTCAAACACAATCTCAAACATGCCCTTAATGAACGTTTTAGAAAAAAAAAATTAAAAACCCAAAAAGGTGAAAAATATCCCTTTTTTATTTTTTCTATTTATTTTTTATTTGTTTCTATAAGTAACAATATCAAGGTGTGAGCATGTTTTTATTGGCCTTGTATTTACAAGCCTTTTATCATTTCACACAAAAACTTTTTTCCAAAAATTAAAATACAATAAAAACTTCTTACACCTTCTTTTAAATATATTTTTGAAATATCATGTGCTTATTTTTTTTTTTTTTAAGTATAAAGGCTTTATATGCTTACAAAAAACTAAAAATTCAAAATAGAAAATTGTTTGAATTGTATAATGTCAATTATTGACATTGGTAAATTATTATTATTTTTAAATAGAAAGGTAACTACACAGTCATCTCATCTCTTTCATTGGGCTTGCTACAACTACCTCTCCAATTTTTTTTTTTAATAATAAAAATGAAGCCTTCGTGCCTAGAAAATAAACACACACACACACACACACACACACATATATATATATATATATATATATATATTAAAATAAATATTTTTAATGTTTGTTTTCTTTTGAAAACACTAAATCCTAAAAAGTTGCCAAACGATTTTCTTATCCAGACTCCACGAGGGCTGACAATTTTACTCTTGTTGATTTGTTTGGTTCAATAACATCGCTTATCTTAGTGAGTTTTATGGGCCCACTAGATTACTTTTTCTAGTTAGGCCAAAGTCTTGGGGCTAATTACAAATTAATCTAATTTGTAGCAATCTTGTTTCTTCTTTTGTAGTAATTCTTGCAAGTGAAAAGTAACTATGGGTTGATCATAAATATTTAGGTTGATAGTTGTTTTAGGTTAAAGTGTAATTTAAAAATTACGATTTAAAAATATATGATTTGAAAACGTGACTTTTAAAAATGTAGGAAAAAATGCACTTTACTCTCTCAAAGTTTAATCCAATTTTTAATTTAAACCTCAATATTTAAAAATTTGCAATGTACTCTCACAAAGTTACAAGCTTTTGCAATTCAAATAATCTGTTATTGAATTCTGTCTTCTTAGATGGAAAGTTAAACACGTAGCACGCATGTGGGGGTGGCTGGCCAAAGGGGTGGCAACCACCCCTAGTCTTTCTTTAAAAAAAAAAAAAAATTATTTTGCTAATTAGGGGCAATCTGGGAAGATTGGGAGAAAAATCCTCACATTCGTACCACATATTTGACTTTCCGTCTGAGAAGACAAAATTCAATAACGAATTACTCGAATTGCAAAATTTTGTAACTTTGGTTCTGTTTACTTCCACATAAAATAGTTTCCGTCGAAAAATATTTTTAGGGAATTTTTTAAATTTTGTGAAGGTGTATTGTAAATTTTTAAACATTAAGGTTCAAATTGAAAATTGGATCAAACTTCGGAAGAGTGAAATGCATTTTCCCCAAAAAAATGCAATTAAGCATTTGACAAAATTACAATTTGACATTTAAAATCACAATTTAACCTTTAAAATTGTATGTATTTTAAAAAGTACCTTCATACCTACAATTTTTTTTTTTTTTTTTTTTTGATAAGTACCTTCATACCTACAATTTGAAATCCACACTTTCAAATCGCAATTTTTTAAAAACGTAATCCCAAACAATTTATTTTCTATGATTTGATTTAAAATCATAATGTAAAACGCACCCTTAAAGACATACAATAATAAACCCCTTCCTCAATCATGGGAGTGAGGAATAAAAAAAATAAGAAATATGTAAAAATAAGAAACAAAACAAATAAAAAAGCGAAAATAACAAGTGCCCATAATAATATGTCCATCTCCCAATCACCGACCACAAAGTTACATGGGTTGAGCCATCTTCCCACATTAATGTCCATACACACTTGTGATAGGTGGTCTGTGTCCATAATTTAACTAGAATTCTTTTTATGAGGTTCAAGGATGTGTATATATATTTTGAGTTAAAATATAAATGAAGAGTTACACCTAATTTTGCTTTTCGTTGCACTGTGCATAAATTTGACAATTTCATGGCCATTAAAAATTAAAATTCAGTGGAAAAGACCAGAGAAACTAAGCAGAACACAAGGAAGCCCTTTGCTTCACCAGCAACTCCTTTAGTTTCTTTATGAGCTGAGGATTAGAGCAAATGTAATCCTGGAATGTTTCCCTCAAATTCTGCAACAAGTTCTTGTCATCACTGCCAGTGGCAGGGCTCATGTTAAGCAGCTTGGTAAAAAAATTCTTCCAGAGATCAACTTTCCAATATCTGAAGCCAATTGAATAAGAATCATGCTGTGAAAGCTAAGAGTGATACCAAAATATAATGTTAAGATCAACAAATGCCTAAGACTATGCAGGACTTAGCAAATACCGTTTGAAAGGTGATTTGGGTAGATAAATGTAGCCACCATCAGATGATGCTTTCTTTTCTAATTGCATATAAGAATTGTGCAGCATCATATGGACTATAACACACAGGCCATATGTGTCTACCTGGAGTCAATTTAAAGAGACATTAATATGAAGTTAGTCAATAGTACTAGCAACTGCACCGGATATGCTATGTAAGTGGAGACTAGCCTGAACTGTCCATGGCTTATTCTCCCGCATTTCAATACAACGAAAGCCGGAAGTCCGGCAATCTCCCTTAAATTCTGCATCGTCTGAAAAGAGACGTCGATCTATCCCCCTTCCCCAGTCAACAAGACAAAGGCCCTGGAAGATAAAACTCTTGAGTAATCATAAACAACTAAACCATAATTTAGTCTTTGATGCAAATGGAAGTAACCTGATCATGCCAAGGACCAGTTCGGTCATGGAACCCATCTTCTGTAAGGTCACCCCTGCCAAAAGGTCAGGTAATTATCTTTTGAAGGACACTATCCACAAATTGCAGATTGTATAAGACCATTAGTGTGCTAATAATGAGAAAATGAGCATTAGAGATATATAGGTTATCTTTTGGCACCATTAGTTGCATGAAGCATGGAAACTGGCTTTGACTTGTAAAAATCTTCCACATTTGTCATGGATAAATATACATTGTACACTGAGTATAAAGCAAACAAAGATGCCAAGACTAAAAGAGATCAATGCTGGAAAACCAATCACATCTATAACAGTTAGACTGTAATGACACCAAAAGAACCACTCTTGAGACGATGTATAACTGCCTCATGCAGTGAATGTGCAGAAAAAAGTGAAAACAACTTTGCCCAGCTATTGACTAAATTTTGAAAAACAATGTCTTTGATGGGTTAGGAAAGTGTAACAATCTGACGGTGCAACAATATCCAAATGCTGAGGTAAGAAAACACAAGCGCCATTTTTTAGAGACGAATTTTCTCCCATACATCAAGAACAGAAGCAGTTTTACAAAAACCACACACGAACATACCAGGAAAACAATTCAAAAAAAAAAATTGGAAGAAGGAAATAGAAATTTGACATTCTGATTGATATATAACTAGTTGAACATAAGCTCTGGTCATCAACCCGTACAAATTGCATTGGGTTGTTTCACGGCAGTTCCATAGGAGAGGTAACACAGTAACGACCCACGTGGAAAAGTCTGTTACCTAGCATAACGAATAAGCAGATTATCAGGCTTGAAATCACCATGAATGAGGTCAGCGCCATGCAAAGTTTCTAGCATGTACAGCATCTCTACTGTGTAGTAAATACATAACTCCTCTTCCATGGACTTGCCAGTGACCACATAGGAGTTTATTGCATCCTGCACAAGGGAAAATTGGAACACAAGTATTACAGAAGACTATACCCAATAATATAGCAGATACGAGATATGATAAGCCAACCTGAAGAGTCCCATGGGATAGATAGTCACAGACAAGTATGCTACAGTCAGAGTAGAGATGCACTCTATGAGCAAAGCCAAAGCTTGACCTCTGATAAAATGAGATAGCAAGAATAAGTAACTAAACAAACCAGAAACAGCCAATAAACATTGGGACACCACCAGAAAATGGCATACTTCCTTGTCTGAGATGCGCTGATCTAGCTGACGATACATGTAGAACTCCCAAAGGAAAGCAGGCTTTTGTATCTGCAAGAAATTTCAGAGACCATGATATAATCCAACAAGACATCTAGTCGGCAATTAAAAAGGAGAATACTACAATAGTAAATACCTTAAGCGCAACAACTTCATCTGGATTACTGTTGACATATGCTTTATATACTTGAGCAAAACCACCCTGACCGGCACAACCTTTGATCTGGTACTTTTTTCCACCTTTGAGCATCACAATAAGCACAATCACGAAAAATACAAATTTGGCCACCTAGAGTCCAAGTATCTAACTGTCAAACTTTATAAAATGAAATTCTTAGAACGGTAACTCAGAGATACGTTTCTTCCTAAACTCAAAAATGTACTATATTTCTAGGGTAATTTTTAAATTTCAAGGAAAAACTCAAATTTAGTCCCTAGCTTTTTGCGCGATTTCAATTTAGTCTCTGGATTTTCAATTTTGATAATTAATATTGTGAATCTCTTTTGTATCTATCTAATTGATGTTCTTTTAAACAAACGTTATACAAAATCAGCAGTTAATTTTGTTAGGTATAGCAATTATAACATACCAACTGCAAAAGGTTTTGCGTATTGGTCAGAACATATAAATTTACATTGAAAATCGCTAAACAAACACAAAGCCTTATATAAGACTAAAAACTTAATGGTATATTCATGTGAATATAACAAAGTTAATCTAATATGGAGTTTTACCTATCTCAATAACCTTATTCCTTGATGAATTATGCAAAGAAGATAGAGCCACTTTTCCCGGGTAAGCTTTTTTACTTTTATGGTATCCCTGAAAAGTATGTCAAGAAGCAATTATAACACCAACTACTGGCGAGGCTGATAAATGAAAAACTATGCAAAAGATACTAACTGTACTGTCTCACATCATATTTCATAATATGAGGATTCAGCTTCTTCAATAGGTCTTCAATGCTAGAGGTGGACCATGGATTAATTTGACTTTTTCCAAACTTAATGGCTTCACGATCATCAATCTGCAAGATGGAAATGCAAAAGGATAAATCCTTACACAATTCATAGATATGAACTTCGGCTAATTTATACTTCAATCTCCCCCTTTTCCTTAAAAGAGAGCATGTATGTATATAATCTGGAAAATGTTCTCCATTCAAGGCAATAAAGAATTAAAAAATTAGTATATAGGAAGACTTATCCAGCTTTTTGCCTAGTCCGGTTAGTCTCATCTCTTAAAAAAAAGGGCATTGTACGGTATTAGCCACTTTATAGAAGGGTATGTTTCATAATAGAACAAATAATTCAATCCTGAAAGAAGGCATGCTGATATGAAAATATTTTTCTAAAACTACTTACCAAGTTTTCAAAACTTAAATTTGAGCAATAATTAATGTCATTAAAACATGTGTCTTGTGTGTGTGCCTTTGTTAACATGATTTCTCTGCTGTCATATACCAAACTTTAATGAAGTCCATCTCCAATTCATTGACGTACCCTATTACAAAGAGACTGGAAAGCACACGCGGAGGGTTTTTTTTTTTTTTTCCTTTTAGGGTGGGGGAACAAGACCATAGAAAAATGTGTAAGAGCTGCACCGTTTGGCCATGTGAACACACCTGAAATGAACAGGCATTCGCTAATTCAGACATTCTATCGAGAAATAAGGCATGTGCCTTCTTCAACAACTCGACCGGTTTAGCATTCCTAGTAGCAGAGCATCAGTACAAGTGTTATGGCACAACTTGAAACACCCAATCAACCAGACACCTCCAATCTGAGAGAGAAACACATATAGACACACATACTGGGGAGAGAGAAAGAAAGAGACCTTAAAACTCCAGACTGATAAACCATGTGAGCGTCATGCAACATCCCTTTCGATTCAAGAATGGATGCATAGCATACATAAAGCAAGGAATGGCCAATACATATCTCACTCTCCACCATTTCTCTGAAAACACGCTCAAAATCTTTACAAATGTCCATCTACAAAAACCAACAAGACCAAATTAAGCCATCAAAGATTCCAACCATCACAGATACCAAACACACGAGCACTATATAAGCAATTGAACTTTGAAACAAAACGACCTAAAAATAAATAAGTCCTAGCCAAAGCATAAAAACTTACCAAAACCAAGTAAACCCATCAAACATCTTAACCCAATAGAGAAAATCAACCACCCAATTGTAGTACCATATATAAAACAAAACCCAATAAATTGAATTGGGAAACAAAATGGCATAGAGATGGTTGAAGGAGCATTAATTGCATAGGAACCCAAGTAAACCCTACAGAGACACCAAAGGCACAAACCCAGATCAATTTCAAGCAACTTAATTGTGAGACAAACTAATTAAAAAAAACAGTAAGTGCCTATGGGAGTACCAATGAAACAGAGAAACCAAGTAAACCCTCAGATACTTTAAGCCCAAAAATCTAATACAACTATATAAAACAAGCAAATAAAGCTAAAATTGTTCAAATATCTTAAGGCCAATAGAACATGAAAAACAATTACCCATAATAGCTACCACACGCAAACAAAACTAAGCAATTGAAGCTGAAGGGAATTTCAGTATACGAAGACAAACCAAGCAAACCCATTAAACATTTTAAGCCTAAAAAAACAAAGATGAAATTTAACAACCGATGAAGACATACCAAAACTGAAAACACAATACAAGCATTCGAATTACGGAAACAAAAATTAACAGATGACTAGGAAATTACATAGAGGAACCAAATCTTGAGAAATCTGACATCGTTCCGGTACTGCTCATTGCCCTTGAATGTGACGATGCAATCCGAGAGAAGCTTGCTGAGATCTAACCCTGACCTCGAGTCTTCTTCGAGAGCTTTCTTGATCGACCTGGATCCACAACAAACAGCAACAAGTTTAACACAATGAAAGCCAGCGTGCTTGTTTGTTTGTGAGAGAGGGAGAGAGAACCAGAGCCAGGGCAAGAGGGGGTCAGGCACAGAGGTGGTGGGCTGGTAGTCCGGGAAGATCAAAGCCATGGCATCTGCGTTTGCTTCAACTGTGAAGCGTCAACAGTGAAGTTTAAATCTCGGCCCCAAAAAGAAGCGGGCTAATGGTTTTGTTTTTTTTTTAATTCCTTGGACAAGTCCTCTTTTCGAGTAATGATATATTACATACCGTTCAAGTACCCCTCAAATGTTTCCAAAAGGTAGTTTAATTAGCTAGGTAGTTTAATTAGCTAGGTGGGATCAGGATCCTGGCAATGCTTCAAAAATTGCCCATCAGTTTTTTCTTAAATCCTAACCATCTAATGTCGTCCAATAGTCACAATTTTGTCACGTATCCCAACTAAAGATAAATAATAAAATATTATTTATTTTTTAAAATATATATATAAAACAAAATTTGACCATGGGAGGTGGTTGAACCACCTCCTATGGCCACGAGGGTAGCTTCGGCCACCCCTAAGGACCGGTTGGTGGCGGCCGAAGCCACCCCCCTAGGGCCCCAACCGACCCCTGGGGGTGGCGGAATGCTCAGTTGGGGTGGCCAGCCTGACCCAATAGTTTTTTTAATTTTTAATTTTAATATTTTAATATTTTGTTTTATATATTTTTTTTAAAAAATAAATAATATTTTATTATTTATCTTTAGTTGGGACACGTGGCAAAATTGTGGCTGTTGGATGACATTGGATGGCCAAGATTTGAGAAAAAGCTGATGGGTAATTGGAGCATTGCCGGGTTCCTGATCCGGGACCACACCTAATGAAGTGGATGTGATCACTAGTTCGAATTCATCTCCTCCCTCTTATGCGGACATGTCAAAAGTACCCCTCAAACCACCATCTAATTGACAATATCTGTTTTAAATTTTTGATTTTGACAATGTCTTTTTCAAACTATCAAAATATTGTCAGTATCCCCAAGACTATTAAAAAGATAAAAATGCCCCTATATTTCTCAATAAGACAAAAATACCCTATAAATTTGAAAAAATAAAATAAAATAATAATTTCTTTTTAAAAAAAAAACGAAAATTTTAATTAAAAAAAAAACATTTTTTTATTTTTATTTTATAAATGAAAATATTTAAATTTTTTTTTAAAATGAATATTTTTTATTTTTTTAAATGAATTCTTTTTTTTAAAACGGAAATTTTTATTTTTATAAAATGATTTTTTTTTTTTTAATCTTGTTTTAGAAAACGAAAACTATTATTTTTTAAATTGAAAATTTTAATTTTTTTTAATGAATTTTTTTTTAAAAAAAAATTATAAAACAAAAAATGAAAATTTTCAATTTTTATTAAAAAAATCAAAATTTTTATTTTTTCTTATAAAATGATTTTTTAAAAAAATTTAAATTTGGCCACCCCTTGGACTTTATTTTATTTTTTAGTTTTAGGTTTTTTCTAGAAGTTTTAGTATTTTTTGTTTTTATTTTACTAAGGGTAGTTTCATCATTAGGGGGATATTATCACAATTAAAAGTTTGAGAGACATTGTCAATTGTGTGATAGTTTGAGAGGGGTATCATATCCATTGATTTTAATTCAAATCAATAATATAAAAGTAAAGAAGAAAAAAAATCAATTATTAGCAAAAAAAATTATGAGATTTTGGCAAAGGAAGATGATCCAATCTTCCCTCTCATTCTACTCTTTTAATAGACGTTGTTTCTCTCTCTCTCTCTCAATATGCCTTGGCTTCACTACTTCCTCAAAATAGAGACAAGGACAAAGAGATTGATAAAGACGTGAGACGACTACTCCTTTAGAAGTGGTATTAGGGTTTTTCACGTATATATACACTAAAAACCAACGCCCCTTTCTCTTTTTTAACTTTTTTTTATTCGGGTGCTACAGTCTACCCCCCTTAAAAGAAATTTCCTCCTCAAAATTTATGTATTTTCATTACTGAAGTGTTGTGGATATTTGAACCGCATCTCCTCTTCGTGTTCCCACGAGGCTTCCATCATGGTATGGTTGCTCTAAAAAAATTTTACTAGAAATATCTTATTGCTACGAACAGGAGCGGAGGGTGTGATCTCCAAAATACCAAAACCCTAAGAAGATGATTTATTAAAAACAATCGCTTATTTTAAATCAACAAAGCTAGTGCTTTTTGAATTGTTGTGGGAATATATATATATATGATTTTGATGGTGTAAGAAATGTGCATATATTCATTCCAATTCAAGGGTCTATTATTGTAATTTGTAACGCCCCAGTAACATTAATTAATTAGTAATTGACTACATGGTCCACCTCCTAGCCTTATTCCTCTCAAAACAAGACTTAAGGATCTCATCCTCTCCAAAGAGAGACTACAGTGGAAGACTTTGATCAAGGGACAAAGATAGCAATAATTTAAAACCACAATTATAATAATTAGAGTGAAACTATAAGCATCATAACATAAATAGATTTCCAAATGTATCAGTTAAAGACCGGTCATCAAAATATAATACATATCACTAACAACTGTTCTGAATAAACTAAGGCCTATGTTTAACTAAATAAAGCATAAGGATGATCTAGAGCAACCCCAGACGAATAGATTCGTCAGCATCCCACATCGACTTGAGCCATAGAAGGTCCAAGTCCTCAAAAATAATCCTGAGTAAATCCTTCATAATGACTAAGTGTCTCTCCATATCCATCTTCAGCTAAGCTAGCTAAACATCACAATTATACATAATGGAATGAGAAAGAATACAAGGGTAAATCCAACGACTTAGTAAGTAAAAATGCATATGATGTACATGTCATTTCAATAATGAATTCAGTTGTTGTTAAACCACAAGCAGCATTATGAGGTGACAACTTATAATGAATGTAATATAAATATAATATATATTATAATTATGAGAATCAAGTCATAGTTCAAACTGTTTGATCTACTTGAGATATTATCCATTATTAGCAGGGTTTTCTCTAATACAATGCCAGTGCCTCAACTATTGTACTTTACCATTCATAACTAGCAGCTTCATTGAGTCCGACCTCTAGTGGCCCACGCTACTAATAACGTACGTCTTGTAGTGACCTGTCAATCAAGCATGGTTGCACTGATCAAGAAACAACTATTGAATCCAAGGGCCATATAACACATACACATATTTAAACATATAGTTAACATGTACAATAAGCCCATGACCGTTATCCTGCACGTAATAGTGTACCATGTCTACAATTCAATTAGTCTTTTATGTATTTTACATGCATGCCCTTACAAATCTCACAATGTTCATTATCTTGCTTAAGCAACACACGTTTTCATAAAATAAAGTTCATAGTATACTAAAATGTATTTCATGAGAGTTGTAAAGATGTATATTTGGTACACATAAAATAGTCGTGCAATGTGAGAAAAGTAACAATAAGTATTCATGTGAGTTTCTACTCACTTGTGTCATAAGACTCCTCCAAATACTCCTTAGGGTGTTCTGCACTTTCCAAATCTATGAAAAAACCAATCATTAGTCTTAAATCTAAGCTAAAATGGGTTTTAGACCTAAAAATGTCCAAAACAAAGTTTCTGCCTGGCCATCAAACGTTCAGACATATTAAGTCAAATGTTCGGACTCGACCTTGAACATTCGGCCAAAGAGGTGCGAGAGGTCGCTTCTGGGTAGAAAACCCATTTCGAACCAAACATCCTTCTAATCACCTCTAAGCAAATCCTAAGGTCATAACAAGATTCCTAACATACTCCTAACTCAAAATAACACTTTCATGCAATATAAAATACATCAAACAAGAATGAAACATTAACCCATGCTTAACCCAAGATTTAAAACCTATAATAACAACATAAGCCTAAAACTAGCAATCAAGCTATGAAAACACTTAACTAGCATAACAACTAAGTAAAGAAGGTTTACCTCCAATAAACCTTCATTCTTCTTCCCACAACTCACAAATCACTCAAGCAGGGTTTCTCTAGGTCTTAAAGGGCATAATGGAGCTTAGAAGGGCATGAGAGGGTTACTTATAAGGTTGGAAAAGCTAAGGGCGCTGCTGCTGTGACAATCTGCAGGCCATCGAATGTTTGGTGGTCCTGGGTTAAATGTTCGGTGTACTGTTTGCACAGTGGTTCTAGGCAGTGGCGGATCCAGGAATTCGTTCTACCGGGGGCGTCAACAAATTATAATGATAATTTTTTTTTTCTCTTTATATATTATATTTTTATTATAATATGGTAAATACAATCAAAAAAAAAAAATTATATCACAATATATGTATCACAAAAAGCATATTTATCTGACTTCATAAATATATGCTAAATTGATATATCAATTACCATGTAAGCACTAGCACCAGTACAAGAAAGTAGCACAAAAACAAAAAAAAAAAAAACAAATTTGATGCTTTAATTATTCATGTATCTCGTGTCTCTGGGAACTAGGAACCAAATATATTTATAAACATAAAGCAAGTTAAGCAAGGAGATCTCAGATATTCATTACTCACAAAGTCAGTCAAAAGTGGAGTGTGGAGCTCAATTCAAGTTTTGTCTCTAATGGGTATTTGATGGCTTCAAGAGTGTGATCACAAATAGCCTTCCCAAGTTCCCATCTCAGAAATATCTCTCCCCACTACGGCACTGTGGCACAGTCGGCACTACTACCAATCCCTTACGCCTCTGTTTCTCACCACTCTCACACTGTCACACACACACAATCAAACTTTCTTTCTCTGTTTCCCTTCTGAGTTCTGAACCAGTGAACCACCAAAAACCAAATCACCATGTTAGACAAATGAGTTAAACCAACAAAACTCATAAACTAAAACCAAACAAAGTTCATGAAAATCAATCAAAGAAAACAAAAAATGAAAATTAGTCAGATGGGCTATCACCGTGGGCGGCCGTGGCGTGAAAATGCCGGTGGTGCTGCTAAGCAATTCAAGGTCGATGGCGATGGGAGACGGAGTGCTGCACAGCCTGCACAGTCCATGCTTGAGCCGCAAGTTGGAGTCTAGAAGAGGGGTTAGGGATTTAGGGTAAGATTATTTTTTTTTTCTTTTGTTTAGTGTATTGCCGTGGACATTGGAGTGTTGAGACTAGTTTGTTTGTTTGTTTGTTTGTTTTTTTTTTTTTTTTTAGGGCTGTAAAAATATTTTACATGGGCTGAACTTTTTTAGCAAGGGCACCCTCCAACTTTTAACTTAAAATTACTTTTTCTTTTTTTTTTTTTTTTTACCAGGGGCGCCCGCCCCTAGGTTGCCCCCCTGTCTCTCCGCCACTGGTTCTAGGGCTGTAGGGCATACATTCGGTCGCTACTCGATTGGTCAAAATTTAGTCAATGAACGTTCAGTGTACTGTGTTTACCCAGTGGTTTCTTGGTTGAAGGTAGGGGTGGGAAAATTAACTGTTTACCACTTACCAACTGCGACCAAACCGACATTAACCTACCGCCAAAAGTCGGTTGGTAATCAGTTAAGGATTTTTATACCGACGTCGGTTTGATTCGGTTAATCAGTATAAATATTTTTTGTCGGTTAACCAAATTAACCGATAATAAATATTTTTTTAGTGGAGTGATGATTACGAGGGCATTAGCTAGGTTTTTTTTAGTAAAACATATAAGTTGGTGGATTCTAGGACCAATTTATTAGTAGATTATATGTATGGTAGACTCTTACTGTAACGCCCCCAAAACTGGTATTAACCAACCTGGCAAGGTTACTGGCAATTACCCCAGCTTAACTAACTGGTGGCTAAATGGGGGATCGCCCATCTAAGCATCATCAGAGTTAATGCATAGGAAAGTGAAATAAATCTGAGAAGTCTATAAATCATTACAGGGACAAGTATAATATTCAATTTAAAGATATGGAGCAACTAAAAATAATAATAAGCAAACCTGATAACAGCATGAAGATCTTAAAACAAAGTCTGTAGTGGCAACCGTACAACTCTTGGTTTCTAAAAATAGGCTCCCTATAAGAGTAATAATCACGTAAATCTAACGACTTAGTAAGTAAATTGTAAACCTCACAATAGAGTATGTCATGAGCCCATTATTATTAAGCAAAAATAAATGAGCAGTTTTGGTAAGCATTTAAAAGATATGTTGTCTCCGTTAATACATCGTAAAAGTAATGTTTGGTTAATAAAAGAGTGGTATACTCCTGGCGGCATTCGCCTAAGTATTTTAATGTACAAAACTAATGCTTATAGGTCATAACTATCATATATGGTCTACCCGAGATATTACCCATTCTCAGCAAAGTTGGCGCTGTCCCGATGGACCTGTAATACAATGCCGGTTCTCCGACCACTGTATGCTACCTTCCATAACATTAGCAGCCCGACCAAGTCCGACCTCGGGTGGCCCACGCTACTAATGATGTACATCTTGTAGTGACCTGCCCTTTAAGGCTGCGCCGGTCACAAAATAACCATTGGATCTAAGACCCATATAACATACACATTTAAGCATAGAATCAAGTCAATATAGTAAGTCCATAGTCATTATACCGCACGTACCGGTGTACCATGTCATACAATATATCTTATCAACAAGTTATACAAAAATATAAACATGCTCATATCATACTTGTACTCAGTCAGCTGACATATCACACGTTTTTAAGGAAAGTGTTCGTAAGTGTTTACTTACCTTGTTCGCTCGCTCGAGTCCTTCAACATCATGAATCCCTGCTATAATACAACTCATCGTTATAAGTAGTACTAGAGAACCCTATGAAGTTTCATCTAGCGAAAAAGGCTCCTAAAAACCTTCGTACCACATATTTGGGGCTAAGGGGTGTGTGACTTGCTCTTTGGGCGAGCACTCGCTCCCTAGGCGAATGTTCGGCCAAAGAGTTAAGGCTCGGCTAGAAACTCCAAAAATGGCTTTTTGGCTCCTATCTAGAACTATGGGTTGATATACCTCTTCCTATGTTGATATTGGACACATGTATCGTAAGAAAACACGACACAAAGAATCAAATAGGGGTTTAAAGTCTTTTGAAAACATTTCTTCATCTTTTTAAGAAATAGGCACCTAACCTTAACAAGGCATTTCTAGAATTTGAAATACTTATGAAAACAGTAAGAACAACATGAAGGTTATCGAAATGGACAATGGGTTACCTTAGAAGATAGCAAATTCCTCCAAATCTCCTAATTCTTTCTCAAAATCACTCATTACACTAGATTTTAGGGTTTCTTTGGTGTAGGAGAGGGCTGAAGGTCAAATGAGGGCTTTATATAGGGACTTGGGGCGTGTCATTGTTTGGAAAAAGTAGATAATGGGTTAAAAATGCTTTTTAGAGTTGGCAGCGAGAGTTCGGGTACTATTGAGCAAGCGCTCGATACTATTTACACAACTGGTTAAAATGTTCAGGCGTACGATTGGGTTTTGCCCAATGGGTAAAAACTATTTAAGTGAGCTCTTATGTGGTTCCTGGGTGAGGGCTCGCACCTAGGCCAAGAGCGAGTGCTTGTGTGGTCCCGGGGCAAGTGTTCGGCCGATGAGGGTGGTTTTGGGGTTTTTTGCTTCTAAAAGTCTTAAGGGGTTTGGGTTATTTGAAAAAGGTTTAGGTCTCTTGGTTTAAGGCTTTGTTTTAATGAAATATTAACCGGTTAAGTAAAAAATCTTTAACCTTTTAAAACGGGTGTTTTATTGGGGTATTATTCTTATTGTGTTAATTAATTGGCCAATTTAAAATTTGCTTGGTTCAATAAGCTATTTTATCAAAAAAAAAAAAAAAAAAAAAAAACAAAACAAAACAAAACAAAGAAAAACAAAGAAGAAAAAAAAAAAAAAAAAACTATTTGGGCCCCCAAACTATTAATTTGTGGCCCAATTAAAAAAGCTCACGGTTAACCGATTAACAGAACCGATTTTAACCAAAATATTCGTTTAACTAAAACTTTCGAAATAAATCCTTATGAAAATGTAATAAGTGAATTAATTGATTTAACCGACAATTTCGGTTAACCGAACCGATACCCACCCCTAGTTGTGGGTAGAATGTTTGGTGGTCCTTTTCATAATCGAAATTCCAAAAATCTCACTCCTAAAGCACTCTAACAAACTAGGTAAACCCATAAACCTTCAAATTAAGCCTAGTGATTACTTGGGGTACTACAATTATTTATACCAAACATGTCTTAAACAGATGTATTGAAAAAAAGTCATTGGAGAGAGAGAGGAATGAGATCTGAGACTCCATGGAGGAAGGAGCCAAAGCTCTCTCCTTCTTCCTCCTCTCTTCTACTCCCTTCTTTCTTCCTCCCCCTCTCCCCTTCTCGCCTCTTTGGAGGTTCTATCAACCTCTTTTGAGGCCCTATTTCGCTTCATCAGAAGTGTTATTCACCTCTTTTGAGGCCCTATCCCACAGTCAACACCGGTTTTCCACCATTTCTACTGTGTCTATCATTGGATCTGTCTAGATCTACGTTCCTACGCTAGACCCAGCATGACACGCGCCTCCCCATTGTGTTCCACATCGCCATCTTCCTCCACCAACACCAGCATCATCACCATCAACCACCTCCCACCCTGTTGTCTGCCAATCTTTTTTGTTTTTTGTTTGTTTTTTGGTTTTTTGGTTTTTTTTTTTTGTTTTTTTGTTTTTTTTTTTGTTTTGTTTTTTTTGTTTTGTTTTTTTTTTGTTTTTCCTGTTTTGTGAGTTTTGTTTCTGTTTTATTTTCTCATGTATTTTTATGTTTCTTTATGCTTCGTTTTTAGTTGTTTGTTTGTCTTCTCTCTAGATTTGTGTTTCAGTAGTAATCTATGTATGAGGTGAATGTTTAGTCGTTTTCTAAGATTTTGTTTATACGAATCCTTAAAAGTAACTGTATTGGGCTTCTGGTTTGTCTTTTGTTTTCTTCTGGTTATTTTTTAGGAGTAAATTATTGACCAATCCAGATGAGTTTTTTAGGTATATAGAAGACTTGTCACTATGGTAAAGACAGAAAATGAGATTGTGTTTGGAAATGCACTTATAGCAGATATGAAAAAGCTTGGAAATCAATGTCCGAGCCGTGGTTAGAGAAATGATTCGCCGAAATTTGTTGCAGATCTGAAACTGATTGATACAATGATATTCAAAATATTGTCTTGTAATAGCTCGAGAGGCTATTGTGTGTGTCATAAATAATGTTTAGTTGTGAAGATTCCAAATTATATATTTGACATTGTATCGAGGAAGTAATTTGTCTCATTTGATTGTTATATTAATGAAGATATACCATTAAAAAAAAAAAAAAAAAAAAGTGCCTTAAACAAAGTTGCAAATTCTCTATTACAATAATTAACATAATAAAATACAAATGCATGAAATGATTTAAAGATGAATGGGAGCAAAGCCAATGCTTTTCGATTTGTTGTAGGAAGATAAAATAAAATATGATTTTGATGGTGTCATATATGTGCACATATCCATTCTAATTTAGAGTCTATTATGCATACCAAACTTGCCTTAAATAAAGTTACAAATTCTCTGATTACAATAATTAACCGATAAAATATAAATTTATAAAATATTTAAAGATGAATAATGTTCAAAACTATATTTTTATTTCATAATTTGAATATACTCCAACTAATTCTTAAATTAATTATTATTTAAAAGAAAAGAAAAGAAAAGAAAAAAAAAAAAAAAAAACTGCTAGAATTAAATCGAGCCATCACATTAACATTGGAGTATACACAACCTACCCTTGCGTTTCAAACATCAAATTCCGAAATCATTGAATGGTTTGACACTCTCAACGAAATGGGATTTGGTGAAACAAATAAATGTCGAATCTGACTCGAAGAACAACTCTCGGTTGTCGTGGATCCTATTGGAACCACTCATGAATCCGGGTCGGATCCTCCGAAGGTGGTCAACTCAGGGTCAGGGTCAGGGTCAATAAAACCGCCGTCCCCACCACTGTAAATGGGAATCGTACCTCACCCATTAACAGGACTTGAGAGGACAGATAAGCAACCTCCCCAGACCAACTCCTCAACCCCATCAACCCCAATGGATCTGCACACTTTTCGATCTCCCATTGGCCAGCCCCACCCAAAAGTCAAACCAACCCACCATCCGACCAATCCCCTGCTTCCAAGTCAGCAATCCAGCCTTCTCCCTCGACCACACACGTACACATGCTTTTTCCTTGGGGGCCATCGCTCACGAGAAGGGAGCCTCACACAGAGCCCAGACAGAGAGAGAGAGAGAGAGAGAGACTGTACGTGTGTGTTTGAGTTTCAGTGTGTTTGTTTTTTGACATTCTCTCGTCACCACCTTCCCCATGTACAACAAAAAGAAACAGACACACAAGTATTACCATGTGGTCCTAATTCCCTCACTCACACACTAAAACTTCTCTCCTTTTGTCACCTTTTTTTGCCAACTATAATTCACTGAATCAGTCCCACCCAACAAACCCAGAAACCGATTAATATCTTTCCTTCCTTCCTTTTGACAATTCTTCTTCTGGGGTGCCATGAATCAGGGTAAGGTTGATGGGATTTTTCCCCAGAAGATGGAAAAGGGGCAGCAGCAGCAGAAGGTGGTGAAGAAGGAGGCAGGGGAGGAGTCTGATGAGGATTTGATGGAGAGCAGTGCTGTGGAGGAAGAGAAGAAGAGGAAAGGGGTTGTGGGGAGTGGAAAGAGGTGTTGCCAAGCTGAGAAGTGCAAGGCGGATCTGACAGAGGCTAAGCCTTACCACAGGAGGCATAAGGTGTGTGAGTATCATGCCAAGGAGCAGGTTGTGGTTGTCGGTGGGATGAGGCAGAGGTTTTGTCAGCAATGCAGCAGGTTGGGGAGGTTTTTATCTTGTTTTCTTCTTTTTCAATTTTGATGTTGTGGTTAATTTCTTCTTGTTGATGACTTCCTTTATGGGTCACCTAATTTTTGCTCAATTGGGTGACTTTTGAGGAGTTTTGGGTGAGAATTGGAGGCTCTATCCTACAAGAAAGAACAAAATACGAACAGGGTCTTCAATGTTATCCATTTCCATACTGTCTTTTTGTTTGTTTGTCTGCTCTGTTGGCATTAAATGTGTAAAAATTTGGAAGAAAGGAAAAAAAATATTTGCATGGATGAGGCCATTGGGCCTGAATTTTCAGAGTTCCAATCCCAAGAAGGTGGAACTTTGAGGTTTTGTTGTGGCTTCTACAGTTCTTTTCAAAGTTCCCCTTTTGATCCTTCTAAATGGTATGAAATAATTAGTTGATAGAATCTTGAAAAAATCCATCGGGCAGTTTTTTGTTTGTGCTGGTATATTTGTCTTTTTTATTTATTTATAGTAAAGATAGCATAATTATAGTCATTTCAATTTAGAAAGAATATTATTCTACTCTGCAATATGGGACCTAATGTCCTCATTTTTTTAATTTTTGTTTTTTATAAATAATTTTATAAGAAATTTCTGTCCTTTTATTAATAGTGGCAATTTCTGTAGAGGTTGCACATGCTCATATAAAGATGGAATCAACTATACCCTATATTGGCTTATGATTTATTAAATACCCTCCATCTCTTTCACCCCCCACACAAATACACACTGACACATGCTAATTTCGGTGCAAATATTTCCAATGCCTAGGGAGACCAAACTATAAGAACTCTGATTTCCTTCTCATAAATTATCATTTAATTTATATTCTAATATTTAGTGACGAAAGATTTGTCATGGTGCAGATTTCATGAGGTGTCGGAATTTGATGACACGAAGAGGAGTTGCCGGAGGCGTTTGGCTGGACATAACGAACGGCGAAGGAAGAACTCTGCTGAGTCTCATGCAGAAGGCTCAAGCCGCAAGGGAACAGGCAGTACACATCAGTTGAAGGATATTGTTTGTGGGCAGGTTGATGATAGGGGAAGAATTCAGATAACTATCCATGAGAACTCCACTTACAAGCATTTCCAGATCAGATAAGATTTCGAGCTAGTATGCTCTCTCTCTTCTGTCATAGGATGTAATGAGAGTTACAGCCTTGCATTGTATCACCTATTTATTGCAAATTTCATTTAGGTCAATTCTAATCCCACCTCCATTTAATGGGTTGGAATTGCTAGTTACAAACTAGTATGTGGCTAAGTCTTTAACTTTGTTTCTGATTTGCATGTACTTCCTTGCCTCTTGATTGGGCATTATCTTATTTATTTTCTCCTACTTGCTTTTCATGGGCTAGCCTATTATGATTTGACTAATACTATATACTACACCCTCATTTAACTGGATTAACATGGCAATATGTTCATCAGTCGTTTTTTTTTTTTTTTTTTATTATTATTTTTTATAATATAAAGACTTGATGAGTACTGTTACATTAGCTCAATGAAATGAGGTGAATGAGGATATAGTATATAATATTTCTCTTATGATTTTGCAAAACGGGTGCATTTGCAACGTGGATGCATTTAGATGAAAAATCTTAATTAAGTCCCGGGTCTATTTCTTTTACCTTTCATATGAATTCATAGAAAGTATGTTGCGAAAGGAATGTGTTGCCTTTCAATTGTTTCCTAAGTGCATAAGCTCAAATGTATTTACTCGAAGATAAGATATTTTTAAGAATAATGTTATTTAGTAAATTACTGTATAATTGTCATATAATTGAGTAGTTGTGAAAAAAAAAAAGAAAAAAAAAAGCTGAGCACTGATTCAAAAATTGATTTTTACTGTTATGTCATTCGGTTGTAAAAAATATATCTATTTGTAATCTTGTAGCTGGTTGGGTTAAATAGGTTCCTACGTTTATTGTGCCCTTGGAATGGATATAGAATATTATTTTTAGAGCATGTTTGAGATTGCGTTTGAGAAATATAGCTTTTAAGCAAAAAAAAAAAAGTTTTTTTTTACAAAAGCTTTTGTCAAAAGTGCATTTTAGTCATTTTTAGGTTTTTTGGACATTTAAAAACGCTTTTAATTTTTTTTTTTACTAAACGAGTACTTTTTTTTTTAATGAATTTTTTAAGTGTTAAACATACTTTTAAGCAATTCAAACGCAATCTCAAATATGTTCTTAACATTAAGGACTTGAAAAATGAATCTATTTTCAGGTTTAGGCAGTGGCGGCTATATTCAGAGGCCAGCCAGGGGCCACAGCCTTGGAAATGTTTTTTAAAAAATATATATTCCTAAGATTCAAGAGTTGCATATACTTTTTAAAGTGGCCCCCACATATTTCATTAAAACGTTGAAATAAAGAGTAAAAGCAGGTTTTTAATTAATGGTCCACTTCTTTTCCTTGCTTTTTTTTCTTTTTAAATTAATAATGTAAAACAAAGAGTAAATAACAAAAATTCCTTCTAAGTTGGGTATCAATTAAATCGGTGATGGTAGAGATATTTTCACCTACTGAACCAAAAAAGTCATGTAAGTTGATTAATTAAATGACTTTATATTGACAAGAATAAATTTCGACTATTTTGGTTAAGTCGGTTAGCTCGATGAAGTCGTTTAAAAGTCGGTCGGTTAAGTTGATTAGTCGTTGGCTTTTTATATTAAGCCAAGCCTATTTTATGGGCCAAATAGTTTTTTGTTTGGCTAAACAAGTGTTTATTTGACATGTTTTTGGGCTAAACTAAGTGATGCAAAAACTATTGAGGGCTATAGTCGGTTAAGTTGCTTCGGTTCGGTTAATCAACGAAATAAAATTTTGTCGCCTACCAAACCGAGCTGGCATTAAAACAGTTTTTTTTATTCTTACTACCAACCGCTGGAAGTTGGTAAGTGATCGGTAGCGGTTTGATGGTGTTGGTACGATTTTTTTTTTTTTTTTTTACCTTGGAGGCTCACTACAAAAGAAAATTGGTTTAGAGGCCCTTTTTTTTTTTTTTTTTTTTTTTTTAATATATATATATATTTTTTTAACACTGCCAACTACCCCCAAAAAAAAAAAAAATGATAACTTTTTCTTAGCGTTTTCATTAAGCCTACAATACCTTTTTTTTTTTTTTTTTTTTTTTTTTTTTTTGACAATTTGTATTTTTCCAAAAGGCTGCGGGCTGCAATTTTAGACATTTTTGTATTTATGTATTTTTTAAATTTGTACTAGTGCCAACATATTACTTTTTTTTTTGTTGAGAGAGACATATTACATTGTTAATATATCAATTTTGACACATATTTATGAAAATTTATAAATATACTTTTTGTTAAACACATATTATGTGATAAAAATTACTTCATTTATATTCTAAATTGTGTTTATCATATTTTTAGTTTGGCCCTCACAATAATAATTATTTTGGCTTCGCCACTTGATTTAGACTCCATTTTTTCGACATAAAATGTTTTACGTCGGAAAATATTTTCAAATAAATCATTTCTCAATGATTTATCATGAAATATTTTTCGGCCTTTGGCTCGTAAAAAAAATGAGCGACAACAATAAACGACTGGCAACTTTCGGCATTGGTTTGACGGTTTGAGAATGAAAAACTCGAACTCGAAAAACAGTTTACCAAATTTTAAAACGAAAACCATTTTTCAAAACTAAAAAATTATTTTAATCAAATCAAAAATATTTTCCATTTAACTATTATTTTGAATCCTACCAAACATAATATATATATATATATATATATATATATATATATATATATATATATATATATATATATAATATTTTTCAAAAAACGTTTTACTCCCAAAACATTTGTTGAGGGTCCACAAATTGCCTGCCAATGGCATCCATGATAGGGACCATCACCCGTCTACTGCTCTGCAAATATCTTTTTCTCATTCATTGATCATTATGTTATGGGGGCTCATGTGGGACCCTACGATTTCCATGCATCAACGGTCTACATTTTTCTATTCTATCATTTTTTATGTCCAACCAATAAATATTAGGTTGATTATTTTTGGTATCCCTGGAATTGGAATAACTCTATACTTTAAATCTTCACGCTGCGTCGTATAAGTCTAACTTTTTTTTTTTTTTTTTTGAAAAGCGTATAAGTCTAACTTGCTATGATTTCATTTTCTTTTTTTCATCACCATTAGTGTTGCCGTCGTTGTCATTTTTCATTTTTTTTTTCAAATTTATTACATTATATTAAATTACTAATTATCTAAAAATTTAAAAATTATAGGAAAAAAATTGTAGACTTAATCACTTAAATTAATGTTTTAACACTTCTTCTTATGTGTGGATTCAAATTCTCGCTCAATAAGTGAAGCACAATCACAATCCTAGAGAGTGCATCACAGAGAGAGAATAGCAGAGTGGAGGGAGGGAGTTACGACTCCCTCCTCCCCACCCCCTTTCTCTTTCCCCCTTCCCCCTCTCTTTTCCCACCTCTATCACAAATCGATCGGGTGCGTTTGTCAATGGTCTTCGGGGTGCTTTTTAGCGGTGCATGGCTGGCCGGCGGTGGCGCGTGGAACATGTGATTGTGTTTTGAGTTTTTGTTATTGTATTTTCGTTATTTTTAAATAAGAATGTATTATTTCGAGTTCTACTTTTAGTAGCGATCTATGGAGTGAAGTTTTATTTGTTTTCTTAGTTTTTGTTTTCACGAATCCTTAAGAATAACGGAATTAGTTTCCGGTCGGTCTTTTGTTTTTTTTTTTTTTTTTTGGGAATAAACCATAGACCGATGACAGATGAATTATTAAGTATAA
The DNA here is from genome assembly GCF_965113065.1 of Corylus avellana. NCBI lineage: Eukaryota > Viridiplantae > Streptophyta > Magnoliopsida > Fagales > Betulaceae > Corylus > Corylus avellana. The sequence continues at coordinate 7,984,589 of NC_142494.1, forward strand.
AGAAGAATTGTCACTATGGTAAAGATAGCGAAGGGGATTGTGATTGATAAAGTATTAGTAGCGGAGATAAAAAAAAATCAGGGAATCAAGGACCTTGTATTGGATAGAGACGTGATTCGACTGAATTTGCTGTAAATCTGAAACTGATTGAGACGTTGATTTTTCATAGATATTGTTTTATAATAGCCTGAGAAGCTATTGTATATGTCATAGATAATGTTAGAGTTGGGAAGATTACAAATTATATCTTTTGCATTGTACGGATCATTTTGCTCAATTTGATTGTTATATCAATGAGGAGATAATTTGTTCAAAAATAAATAAATAAATAAATAAGTGAAACACAATCCGTAAAATATTAATATGGAAAAAATGCACTTTACCCCCCTAAAATTTGATACATTTTTCAATTTGAACCCCAATGTTTAAAAATTTGCAATGTACCCTCTTGAAGTTTCAAAATTTTTTAATTCGAAACATTCGTTAGTCATTGCTGTCTAAGAAGACAGAAAGTCCATCACGTGAGACGCACGTGATATTTTTAGTTTTTTCTCCCATGTTTGCCCCCAACCCACTGTGTGAAATGTCCACATTGCCGAGTGTCATGGCGTTTCGCACCGAGACTTGAAGCCTGAAAGCCTCCTTCTTGATGATAACGAGGACTTGAAAGTTTCCGATTTCGACTTGTCGGTGTTGTTGGAGCAGCTTTGAAATGACTGGTTGCTCCACACGCAATGTGGCACGCCGGCATATGTGGTGCCGGAGGTGTTGAGGAAAAATGGGAATGATGGAGCCAAGGCTGATATCTAGTCATGTGGAGTAATTCTCTTCGTTTTGCTTGCTGGATATCTTCTATTTTAAGCTGATAACCTCATGAAAATGTACATGAAGGTTTTCAAGGTTGAATTCGAGTTTCCTCAATGGTTTTCCACCGATGCAAAGCAGTTGAAATCCCAACTCCTTGTTTCCGATCCAACAAAGAGAATTTCAATCATGGAGATAATGCAAAATTCCTAGTTTCAAAAGGGGTTTGTAAAGCCAATTCCACTCTCAATCCAATAACCGATCAGAGATCAAAACAACGAGAAGGATGAAAAATCCATGTCACCACTTTTTTACAATGCTTTCGAACTCATTTTCTCGATGTTGTCCGTGTTCGACTTGTCGAGCTTGTTTGAATGCGAGAGGAAATCCGGGTCCATGTGCACCTCCAAGTGCTTGGCTTCGGCGATTGTGACGAAGCTTCAGGCTTGTATGTTAGATGGGCAGTGTAGACATTTCACACAGTGGGTTGGGGGCAAACATGAGAGAAAAAGACTAAAAATATCACGTGCGTCTCAGTGGTGGACTTTCCGTCTTCTTAGATGGCAATGACTAATGGATGGTTCGAATTGAAAATTTTTGAAACTTTAAAAGAGTACATTGCAAATTTTTAAATATTGGGGTTCAAATTGAAAAAGAAGTCAAACTTCAAGGGATAAAGTGCATTTTTTCCTATTAATATTTAAACTAAACGAATATGTTTAGGAATTAAGATAGTCAATTTTTTTTCCCTTCTTTTTTCTTTTATAAATTATGTTGATTACAGGATGCGAGTTTGTCAAAATCCTCTTACTCTTAATATTTTATAATTTTGTCAAAATCTTGGGCTCCATGAGCAGCAATTATTTTTTGCCTTACTGATTGAATTGCCAGAAAGAAGTTCTTATGAAAAATGAAACCAGGTTTGGGCATAAGCTAAGGTTGGACCTAAATTTTAAGCCCAAATATTCATAAGTTCATGAATCTTTTCTTGGCCATGTTAGGTCCATTCAAATTTTGAGTCACACAATGGGAGAAAATTTCACTTAAGATTCCTGAACTACTTACGTATTTTGAGAAAATTCATTCAAATTTCAAAAACTCTCAATTTCATCTCCAGAACTTTTAATTTGATGCAATTGACCCCCATTCGTCAATTTTTGTCTTTAAACCCTAACGAAAACCACTAAAAAGACCAAATTACCCTTCATTTTTTTTTTTAATTTTTAATTTGAAATTAAGGGTAAATTTATAATTTTATAAAAATGTCATGAGTATAAAGGTTATTTTATCACTTTTTATGTCCAAAAATTGACGGATGTGGTACATTGCATCAAATTGAAAGTTCATGCGGTGAAATTGAAATTTTTTAAAATTTGAAGAGATTTTCTCAAAATGAGTGGTAATTCATGGGTCTTAAGTGAAGTTTTCTCTTAACTAAAAGTTGTTTTGACTTTATATATACATATATTTCGTAAAGGCTCACTGAAACAATTCGAACTTGAACACAAATTTCAATTGGAAATTTCTTATTATGCGGCTCAACATTTTTTTATTTTATAAAATGAAAAAACTACCATTATTCTATAAATTTACACAAATCTTACATTAAGGCAAGTCAAATTTCAGATTTTTCTTTATATGGAAAAATAAAATCATTAAATTAAAAGTGTATTAGAGCCTGTTTGGAATTGCGTTTGAAAAATAAAACTTTTAAGTCAAAAAGAGCTTTTGGGCAAAAGCTTTATTTTTAAGATTTTGCCAAAAGTGCGTTTTAACAATTTTTTTTAGGCTTTTAGGACCCTTAAAAGCACTTTTAATTTTTTTACCAAACAAGTACTTTTTTCTTCAAACGAATTTTTTGAGTGTTAAAAGCATTTTTAGGCCCCTCAAACACAATCCCAAACACACCCTTAGACTATTTTGATTAGCTTTGTCATGCTGAATAATTTAGGCTTGCACGCTAAATTACAATTTACATAGTTTATATATCATCAAATTCCATTTAAAGGAAACTTTTATATATCATCAAACTTTTTAACCTCCAGAGGGACTATAGTTCCATTAGATATTTAGATCTCAAGCCAGGTTGAACATGTGTTTTTCAATTCACTAGTTAGAAGGCACGTGCAAGGCACATGCTTGATTCATTGTGAATGCGATTATTAAATAATTATAGAATAATTTCATTCACAAGGCACATATTTAATGATTTAATACGTATATTATTCTATAAGTACATATTTCTTGATACAATTAAGTTAACTAAGACCATACAATTAGGTAATTGAGTAAGTACATGTGTAAAAAAGAGATAGGTTCTCACGCCAAAAGAGAGCATAGCTTTTAGTTTATAGTTTCTAGCATAGGAAGACAAACAAATACACTCTAGAGTAAAAATGGTGTTGTTTGTTTTCCTTTTGTGACATTACTTCATAGTAAAAGTTGTTTCAAAAAACACAAAAAGAGTCGTTGAGATATAATTTGTTGGATTTTGAAATTTTTTTTTTTCCTCTTCATTTTGTGGTTGTTGTAGAGCAATGATATTGAATCTATAGCATGGTCCTCTACGTCCATCAAATATTGTAAGTCGGATCATGAATTCTTGTTAAACAGAAAGCGTTGCAATGCTTTTCATATTTGTGATGCCATCCTATTTCCAAAAAAAGAAAAAAAGAAAAGAAAGTAGATCAATAATTAAAAAAAGAAAAGGAAAACAAAGAAAAGAGATATGGTTTTATTCTTTTTAGCTTATACAATAAATAACAATATGTAAAGGTAAAAAAAGGGTTAAGATATACTTTCATGTGGCTTAAATAAAATTTTCATGTGGTTAGACAAGTACTAGGGAAAGGGTTCGACTCCCATAATGGGAATCCTCAAACCCTATTAGTATTAGTTGCTTTGGGTCTCACTAATGTTTTGATGGGACTAGGTCAGACTATTGCTCAATCAAACTTAAAGAATGTCCACGGTTTCCATCATCTAGGCCTCTCGCCTGTGCAGTTTTCAGCGGACATGTGTTAGTGTTACCGTGATCAGTGATCACCATTTATGCCTAGGTAGAGTAGCCATTCTGAACGCCCCCTCCTATCTTTTTTTCTTGGGTAGGTAAACTTCTGTAATTCTACTACGTGTAATTCATGGCCTTCATCTCAATGAAAACCTCATTATCTTCATGTAATTCCTCTTCCTTGCAAAATTCATGGATATGTGTTTTAAATGAAACCGCATCTATGTGCAACTCATTCTTTTTCATTGTGTTTTTAAGTTTTATTGCAAAGCTCAATAGACCCTTACTACAATTTTCTGCAATCAGTGTGTTAGAAGATGCAGTATTTGGTCTAAAACTCATGTTCTCCATCTTCCTAAATACCCCAACATCCTTCCCCAATCTTTCCAATTTACATTGAGAACACATGTAACATCATAGTTCTACAATTAGAAGATGAATAACTCACATAAAGTGAATGTATTTAAAAGCACTCATAGGTCAAAAGTTGCACATTAGTTTATTTCTAGGTAAGACTGAACTTTAATAAGTGAGTACAGAGAGTTTCAATTATAATTTGATTAGTCATTTTCGAGTAATAGTGTATATAGGGCTAGAGCATTTACTAAATCGTTATAAATGGTATCATGTAGGGGGCAAATTATGACACACCTCAATCCCACATAAGGACATAAGAGGTTTATGAGGGAGCTTGTGATAACTAGTTCCACATTAGGAAGACGAATAACTCATAAATTATGTGGATTATAAAGGCACTGGTGGATACTTGCATGACAGCCTACATAGACTAAGCTTTTACAAGTGATTTTAAAGAGTTTTAGTTACAACTTGACTAGTCATGAAGATGCTACAAACTTTGGGTAAAATCGGCTTGCAAGGGAAGGGTGCCTAAGAGTTTATATACACATGGTCAATATTAGACTTGACACATGTGGGATACTAGGATCGTAACTGTTGGGAGATAAAGTGGTTATAGAGTTTTTACCAAGAGTACATTAATAAACATAATTGAATACAACTCTATCTCAAAAGCCTAAGCTAAGGGGCTAAGGTCGCTAAGGTCCAGTTAGGTATATTAAGTACTATTTTCTTTTATATTTTCTCAATGTGAGACTCAATACTAACAAATGCATTCACAACAATTTTCCCCCCACTTGTGAGTCTCTTCACATTGACCTAACTTCCCCTCGCTTGTGAGTCTTTCTGATATCACTTGTTGGAAGATAAAACGATTATGAAGTTTTTACCAAGAGTACATTAATATATATAATTGAATACAACTGTAGCCCAAAAGCTCAAGTCAATGGGCTAAGGTCTAGTTAGGTATATTAAGAACCATTTTGTTTTATATTTTCTCAATGTGAGACTCAACACTCACAATATTATCGGTAGCCATTTCTCTTTTGGCAGCTCCACCCATCTATCAATATTCAACAACTTAATATTATGCTCATACATAGTACCAAGACATTTAAATGACACAAACTTTAGGTAAAACTCACAATTGAAAACCAGCTTACAAGAGAAGAGTGCCCAAGAGTTTATATACGCATTGTCAAGATTAGATTTAACCCATATGGAACACTAGAATTGTAACAGAAGAGTTTAAACATTTGGCAAAATCCTATGAAGTCACATTTTTCTATAAAATGCCAAAGTAATATCCATTTTGTGCAAATCAAGCACAGAGTTCATGTAGGCATTACACAACCCAATAGTAGGAAAAGAAAATCCATAATCCTGCATTCGAAAAAAAAAGTATATAAGGCGTAGAATGTGCAACATTTCTTCAAACAAGCTATAGGATACACCTATTGAATAAGATACAAGAAAATTAAAAAAAAAAAAGAAGAAAAAGATACAAGAATGCCCCTCAAAATTGACTCCGTAGATTTGACTTTCTTATTTTTGGTGAGAATGTGGAGGATTATGGAATGGCTTTCGAGGGCATAGCAATGAGGTTTTTGACTCCTTACCCAGTTGAGAAACTTTTTTTATTTATTTTCTAAGCAAATTGAGAAAGGGTTACTTACAACCGCAAGCGGTGGAAAGCCTCAAAAGGAGGTGAAAAATTCTCTAAAAATTCTCTACTAGAGAGAAGGAGCTCCCCTCTCAAGGCTAATAGAGAAGTGATTAGTAACTTTTTAGAATTGAGATCCCTTCCAATTGAGAAGATATTAGAAATTCTCTACTTGTTAATTGTGGCCCTTCATTTTAAATCCAAATAGTTTATAAAATACAAGTTGCTTTTATATAACCGAGACATTAAATACTGGCTTTTGTTTCACCGAGGTTTAAATAATTTTATATACCATTGAATTTAAAATGAAGGGCCACGATTAACAATTGGAGAATTTCTAATTTTTTTCCAATTGGAGGGATCCGAATCCAACCTTTTGCACCCAGTCTTTTTTTTTTTTTTTAATTATGGTCCTTTTGAATCATGAGCAATATATATTTCACTCTTAGGGGTAAGACGCTGAGCTTAGCTCAATCATAGTGAATTAGAAGGTAGTTGTGTGTAATTTTTAATTTTAATGTTTTAGATATTTGATATATTTAAAAAAAAAATACAAAAATACCTCATTCAAATTACCACCCCATCGGCAATGTATTTTTTAAACTACGAATTGTGTGAGTGTCCCACTTAAACTACCAGAAAATGTTAATGTTCTCCCAAGGTAGCAAAAAGACAAAAAAAAAAAAAAAAAAAAACTATAAAATCCTTATATATATTAAAAATTGTTGTTTTAGTTTTAGTTTTAGTTTTTAGTTTTTAGTTTTTAGTTTTTTTTTTTTAGTTTTTTTTTTTTTTTTTTTTTTTTTTTTTTTTTTAAATTTTAAATTTTAAATTTTATTTATTTTTTATTTAGAAACTTTACTTAGCCCCTATGAAGTTCCATCACTTTTGTAATGTTCCATCAAAGTTCAAAAAACTCTCAATTTAATATATCAAACATTCATTTTTTTTTTTTTTTTTTGCAATGTTATTTATCCGTTAAGGATGGAGGTTAAATCATACAACTAAACAGGTGAAATAGCCTTTATACCCCTAATAATTTTTTAAAATTTCAAAATCACCCTCAATTAAAATTAAAAAAGTGTCCCGCCTTGGTGACCCAATGCGGGTCATGAGCTTGGGACCTAGTGTGGGTCATGCCGTGACCCAACGTGGGTCGTGGGGTGATCCACGTTGGGTCACGGCCAGACACGCGTGGAATCTAGTAGTGACCCACGGCTGTGGGTGAGTAGACCCACGACAATGGGTTAAGCTGTGGGTAATTTGGAAATTTCAAATACATCCGTTACAATTTAGTAGAAAATCTTAACGAAGGGGTAACACCATAAAAAAAATAGAAGATCGATATACTAAATTATTACAAATCAGTATAAACACGTGGCGTTACTTTACATTAAAAAAATATGAGAAATGCTTGGTGTCAATATTTGACCCATATATATATTTTTTTCTTATTCTATCTTATAAATCAACTATTAAATTTGTAGACTTATGTGAACTCTACACAAATCAATAATAAATCTCACAAATTTAATAATTGATCTATTAAATTCATAAAAAAATATAAAAAAAATATGAGCCAAATATTAACACTCAAAAGTATGAAAACCATTTAAGGCCGAAACAAATGAATACGGGTTACTTGTCCTTCCAAGACACCTTCCAACGAGTTTCACCCGTACGGTTTGTTTCATCGACTGCCCATCGTGGCCTATACAATTTCTTTTATTTTTTATTTTTTAACAAAAATGACGAAAAATAGTGCAGAAGAGCCTTCTTGCAGGGGCTTCCACCGAGCCACCATGTGCCGCTTTTTCTTGGCCCTCGCCGTAACATCTGACTACAATATATATATATATATATATATATATATATACGTAATTTGGTATATAAAAGGAGAAAAGGCAGCCTAAAATCTCCCATCTCATTCTCCTTCTCCTTCGTCTCTCTATTCCTCTATTTCCAACGAAGACAAAAGCACGAAAGAGGAAACTCTCTCTCCCACAGAAACACTCTGTTTTCTCTGGGTAGTATCAATGCCTGCACAGAAGCGTTCTCTGTCAGAGAATCTGGACGATGAAGAGCATCATCAGCACCATGCCAAGCAATCTCGACCCGAACGAGAAGATGAGGATGGTAAAGAAGAAGAAGAACAGCGAGACGAAGAAAAGGAAGTAGAAGAAAAGGAAGATGAAGAAGAAGAAGAAGGAGAAAAAGAAGAAGAACAAGATGGTGGTGGTGATGGTGATGATGATGATGATGATGAAGTGGAAGATAAGCGACCTCAACAAAAGAAGAGACGGGAAGAAGAAGAAGAAAAAGATGATGAGGAAGAAGCAGAGGGTTACGTATCTTAACTCTCTCTCTTTCTATCTTTTGCTTTGTTTATCTATATGGGCTTGTATGGTGCAAAATTGAATCTTGTCTTCTGGGTCTTGCTTTGTTTTCACGATTAGCTCAAGCTGTTACTGTATTTTCAGATTCTGAGGGCAGCCCATCTTCTAGCTCCGAAGAAAAGCCCGAGTACTCTCTCTTTCTCTCTCTCATTGCTTTAATTTTCTTCTGTCTCTTGTTCACTGTGTAATTCTTATTATGATCGTGTTTGTATGTTTTGGGTACTTGTTAGTTGTAGATTTTGCTCGTTACGCAACTTCCGACGGCGCCTTTTGTTTTGGCTATTGATGGGTTTTCTTCTTGTTTATGGGGGCAATGTATTTTGATGAAGATGAATGTTATTGAATTTGGCATTGATGTTTGTGGTTTGGTTCTGCTCGGTGTAATGCGTGAGAGATTGCTGCATGTCCGATCTGTTTCTTGCTTGCGTACCTGTTGCTCGGCCATCTCGTTTGTTAATTTGTTTTACGTCTTTGATTGGTCGTGTACTCTTAGAATGATGCCCAGTTATTATTATGAGGCTACGAACTCTGATCGGTGACATGCTTGAAAGTTAATAGGCATATATGCTTGTAAGTTGTAACCAATTTTTTCTATTTTCTATTTTTTATTTTTTTATTTTTATTTTTGCTGAGCATGCCATCCATTGGTTTAATGGGGCTAATTAAGATTTGGAATATGTTTTTTTTTGTATCATCTTTAATGTTGGTGCCCACTTTTACAATTAGGCCATATGTCTATGCTGCTGTTTCTTCATTTATCTGGAGTACTTATTTTGTATTCAAAGTCACACCATACACCATCTGGATTGGCTAGTCAACATGATTAAAGAATTCAGTAGCTGTTTATCCAAGTAATAGATATAACTGGATAATGTAACGAACTCCGTCGCAGTTTATCCAAGTGCTATATATCAGTAGGTAATTAGATATATCTGGATATATGTGTAACAGATTTCACTAGGTATTTCACGATAACGCTGACGTTGTGAACAGAATACTTATGATCCACATAAAAATGTGACTGGAAGCAAAGATTTGGAAGTTGTTAGTGGTAGTTGATTGATTTAATTTCAAGTTTGGAGTTTGGATTGTGGTAAGCTCATTAGAAATATTTTGATATTCCTTAGCCATAGCTCATGACAATCTTCTATGCACTGTAGCCTATAAGTAAATAATTTGGGTTAAGAAGAACAACATACAAGCTTACCTTAAGACCAGAACTGGAGAAATTTTGCAAGATATGCACCATAGAAGGTTGACATGAGGGAACTTTCCAGCCAATCAGGATAATTGGTGCCTTTGTCAGAAACCTAGGGCCTTGGCCCTTTAGTGAGAGAGAAGGGGAGAAGTTTAAGATCCTTTCTGACGAACAAGTTAGAATGTTTACCTTAACTAATAGATGCTTAGATACCCACAACTGAATCTGTAAGCGGCGCAGGGCAGGAGGATGATGGAGTATGTTTCCTCTTGTTGTTTCTTGGTGGTTTGTTTCTATCTCATATAGAAAATAAAAACACTTAATAATATTTCCAATAAAAGACACCTCACATTTTTGAGGAGGCAAGAATTGGATTTTTCCACTGTAACTGCAAAACAGCTAGTAGATGAGTGAGGCATCTAGGATAGAGAAAGGATTTTCGCATTTCTTCTTATTTTTTTCGAAGATAGAGGCTTGTAGGAATGGTAGCATCTGACACTCCATTATCAAGGAGCCATCAATTTTCTCAACATCCAGCCATTACAAACACAGAATTTTCTTTGAAGAACGATTTTTGTTTCTGTAATTTATAGATACAGCTAAGAGATTTACATATGTTTTTGCTTCAAAAAAGCTTGTTCATAATCAAACAAGCAGCCTGTATGGATTTTGTCTCAATGGCCTTTTTGTTTCTCTTGCAGATTTGTCTTTGTACAACTAGCAGACATCCGGAAAGAAGTGCAGTGTCCTATTTGTCTTGGTATGTTGTCTTTGAAATGAAAAAAATTATTTTTAGGACATATATGTTGGTGTGTGTTTCCACCAGATACCGAAAAAAGAAGTGTTTCAACTAGATTCAATTTATAAAGTTGAACGCTTGTGCCCACAGATAGTTTTGTATATGGAAATATAAAATTAGGGAATATCATATTTAAGACATACCACATAGAAATGGGTCCTGTTATTATTATTATTATTATTTTAATGAATAAAATAGGTCCTGTTATTAGTGCTTCAGTTTGTTGATCTTGTATGTCTTGGTTACTTGAATCAGAACTTAGATGTTGTAGTTTAAAGGAACGATCAACGTACTATAACAATTATAACTGTACCAAATTTTTCCAGCTCCAACATTTTCATGCTGAGGCGAGGTTCATGCCTATGTGGCTTAATAGGCATTCCCTGCAACATCGAAAATAAGTTGTGAATCTGTTTCTGTATTCTTCTAGGATCCAAGTAATTAGGCTTCTAAAAGATGATATAAACTGATCTGGGTGTTCTTCCTACCAGCATCAGCAAATGGTGTATTCTACTTAAGATCCAGTTTTCTATGATCTGTCTTTTACTGGATGCGGACTATAGGCAATTTTCATAGTGATTCTTTCTTGGACTTTATTGCTCTTCTGTATTTTCAGTTGTAATTTCTTAAGAGGATTGTATATTTTCTTTTTCTGTACTTATTATTTAATTTCAGATAAAAGTTTTACATTACTAATAACAAAAAAAAAAAAAAAAAAAGGAATCATTCTCAGCCTCTATGGCGAATGAAAGTTACATATGTAGCCAATGGTCACTTGTTTTGGATTCCTATTTTAAGATACCACTTTGCAAAGGACAAATTCAGGTCAGTAAATGTTCATCTAGTGCAACCATTTGGTGCCCACCATATGGTTAATCCTTTTGCTTTGGTATACAACCATCCAGTGAACCATGCATTTATGGTGAAGGATGATCTTGATTCAAAAACATTGGTTGTATAATTTCAAGTTGAATGTAGAAGTGTGTTTAACTCAAACCAAAACTAACTCGAGGAAGGAATCATATGATTCTGTTTATTTGTAAACAGGTGAGAGGCCAACTAGGGCATGACTTGAGGTAGTGAGAAAGAACATGGTGGCTAATCATTTAGCATTTTTTTGGGGGCAAATAAATGATAACAATAATTAAAGTAAGACATACAATAAGGTTAGGAACCCCAGCAGAAACAAAAGACCAGCAAGTACAATGTCACTGAAAAACAGAACAAATGGAAATAGGGCAAAGACCCAGTTCAATAAAATTCTTGACCTGAAGGCTAAGAACAGGGCCGTGGATTAAACTAGCGGTTTGAGAGCAGTAGCTGAATGGATGGGATCCTCTGTTGGATTGGAGGAGAAATGGCCACTGCAAGAGTGAGCAAGAGAAGCTTGTTCATTGCAACAGATTTGGCCACACTAAGACGAGTGGGTCTTGGGCCACTGTGAGGGGAAACTACCACAAAAAAGGGTGTCATGAATGAAAGGTACCTTTTTACATTAAGGACAAGGACTCCGGCTGATGGGGCATCTTGAGACAAAGGAATGAGCAGCTGTAAAATAGAGGCAAAATGACAAGGAACTAGAAAGAAATAAAATATATTTTATTTGCCACCGTCCAAAGAGGGCAGTGGTTTGCCCTATTGAGATTTGGTATTGTAGCTTGGGCACAGTCGCAACACAACCAAAAGAGGGAGGTTAGACCCCTGGAGATTGGGGAAGGCCAGGGGTTGGCAGATCTAAGGGAGGAAGGCTAGATCTGAGGGAGGAGGTGTAGGATCTATGGGGTGGGCAAGATCTGAGGGAGATTTGTTTTTTTTTGTTTTGTTTTGTTTTGTTTTTTCTCTTTTTTTGGGAGGGAGGGGGTGAGAGATGCAAGTGTGTGGCCTTGGCAGAACAGAAAAGTTGAGGGAGATTGTAACTAAATTTATGGTGCTAGAATTTGACTTACTCTATTTAGTTAGATGTAATGATGAACTGATTCTAAATTTGATATGAATTTGTATCCCATTCCAGTTGAAAGTCTAGGTGCGCTTATTCTTCTCCCCGAGCCACCCTCCAGTTGACTTTGTGCTGCATACCTTAGTTATGCTTAGCCTGATGTTTGGAGAAACTAGATTCTCTTTTACTTCTAGTTTATTGTTTGATAGGTCAATAACTTAGGCACCCCATGGAACTTGAACTCGCAACGTTACCACTCAATTCTTATGGTGGGTGGAGATGCCATTTATTCCAAAGGCCATTGGCTTTTCCTTCAATCTCTGATGCCACCTTGTGCTTTGATTTTGAGTAGTAAATTTGTATGGTAAAGCAGAGAGGGGTGCATCCCAAGTACATGGGAAGTATGCAAGGGAGACCCCTAAAAAAGAGAATGAAAACTATAGATTATTCTTTAAAGCATATAGCCACCTAAAAACGAACTTGAAAGAAGCAGTGTTTGGTGGGTCATCCCAGGTAAATAGGCAGTGTACAAGGGAGAACTCCCAAGCATAAGTCATCCATAAACAATTTTGAAAGGTAGACTCATGATTTGGACTTCTTTCTCATATCTCTTCACCCATTTTCAAATCTGTTAGTTTTTTATTTTTTATTTTTTTGAATTTTAATCAAGTTAAAAACAATATCAATCTAGAAATGGACTTTTCTCTTCTTTTTATTATTATTATTATTGGCTAATTATACTTTTTTCTTTTTCAATTGGAATTTTTAATAACCACGTCAGGTGGATAATTCAGGAGGAAATCTGACTCATAATTGTGAGGTTCTTAACATCATGTGAAGTTCAGTATATAATTACTTTTTAGAAGTATGCATTAAACTTTATTTTTCAGGTCTAAGAGATTGAGGAATGTTTAAGGTGGTGGTTTTCGACATATTGAAATGTAGTCGCCTTGAACAAAATTTGAAAACTGTTCCTTTTATTAATTATATTTATGTATAAAATTTCAACAAAGAGACCCTTTTAACTGAAAAGTTTTATGATTTCCTGGACTGGCTCAAAACACATGGAACACACAAAACCTGACAAATACCTGCGCCTGCACCCACTTGGAAGCAGCCACAGCCACAGCCACTGATCAGCTCTGGTTGGTCAGTGTGTAAAGACAGAATGGCAGTCTTACTCCTTTGCTCATGCTTTTACTTATTTATTTCATTACCGTAGATCTTTGTTTTTTTTTTTTCTGGACACAAATTGGGTAGTGTAGTTTTTTTCTTTCCCTTGCTATAGTGAATATTGAGCAACTTGAGTGACAAAGAAAACTTGAAACAAGGCTAAGAGGCAAAACTGCTATCTAGAGCAGAATAAAGAAAAAAAGACCTTTCTTGGTCTTTCAGAGAAGAATTAACAGAAGAATGTAGTTTCTCAATTTTTCTGGAGGAGATTGACAGAATAATAATTCACGAAGACCTTTCTCATAAGATTTTTCTTCCTTGTCAAATTCACTAATTTTATTAAATAATTTAAGAAACAGGAGCATTCAACTCCAGATAATTAAAATTTGTGAGAATTTTGTGTTGGATCTTTAAAAAAAATTCCTTTTACTTAAGCAGCTTTCAGAAGATTCATGTTAGAGTCGTCGAACCTAAATGAGGTCAGTCTTTCATAGAAATGTGGTAGCATCTGACCACTTGTTTAAATTTCACATTGAATTCATGAGGGAATGTGCTCTCAGTGGTGATTGGTCATATCCATAATGTGCATAGTTCTATTCCTGAATCTTGCTTATTTTCTGTTATTCAAAATATGTATAAAATGGACCTGCTTCTGAAATTCTATTCATCCACGCCAAGCTCAAAGTGCCAGTCTGATGAGATAGATTTTAAGTTTGCATAAATTGAAAGAAAGGAAAAGGAGACTGAAGAAAAAAGGAAAATACAAAGAACGAGGAGTTTCTCTAGGTTAAAAGGGTATGCTAATTTAACTTCATATTCACACGGATTTCCGTTATAACTTATTTAATGCTATTCGTGTATTGATTTTTGGAGTCCCTTTTGTTATAGAAGTTCTGATTGAAGTTCAGCAGCTATATGAACATTTTTTTTCCTTACTCATTTGCACACTATATTCTGGTTGAGCAGCCAGTCCTAGGTTTTGTTAAAGAAGGAAACCATGATTCTACAGCTGATTATATCCTTATATGCCAAATTATACTTTCTTTTTATCATCCGTGATTATTTTTTTAATCTGGTAAAAGAAACATTAATCATGTCTGTTGCCTGCACAGGAATTATTAAGAAAACACGTACTGTAATGGAATGCCTTCACCGCTTTTGCCGGGAATGCATTGACAAATCAATGCGACTGGGGTAAGTATCATCTTTATTTGATTCATGGTAGTAATAGCATCCGGATTTACTTGACATGACTCTTTTGGTTTCCTTTAGTAAATAACTGTACATTTAAATGTAAGTTAGAGATAGTATTGTTTAAATTGGTGCTTATTTTTCAGAAATAATGAGTGTCCTGCTTGCCGCACACATTGTGCCAGTCGACGTTCTTTGAGAGATGATCCAAAGTATGATACCCTCATTGCAGCTTTGTATCCAGATATTGAGAAGTATGAAGAGGAGGTACCAGCTTATAGTTTGACTTTGTGGTTGAATGTATCTGATAGATTTTTTTTTTCTTGTTCTCTCCCCAAATCAAGCAGTAACTTGCTTAGTATCTAATCACAGGAATTAGCATTTCATGAAGAGGAGAAGACGCGCAATAAGCAGGTCAGATTCCTTGGTGAATGTATATCTGCATCTTGCTTGCAGATGCATGTGCATTTATTATTACTGCCCTGCTTTCGTACATGTTGCAGATCAATAATATTAAATTGAGGAAAAAGTACTTATTGCAGATTTTGTGTGGATAGCTTATGGGCCCACACAACCATGTCTATATATCTAAATGGGGTCACCACATTGATCATACTCATAGAATTATTGATGAGAATATCAGTTTTGGATCACAAGAGTAGTTCTCCTTGTAACATGGATGCTCGACTCATTAAAAACCTTGCCCTTATTCTCTCTCTCTCTCTCTCTCTCTCTCTCAGTGAGCAATAAATGTTTGGCAAGGTCAGTGTCTACAATTAGATATTCCTTATATAAATTGTAGACACTGACCATGCCAAACATTTATTGCTCACTGCTTGACATTTTCTTTGTTCATCTCACTTTCTGACAATGTGATTTTACTTTTAAGCGTATGTTAACAGACAAATGTACTCCAAAAGGCATCCTGTTGTTTGAGGATCGGTGGATTAGTACATAATTTTGTTATCAATGTGTTCTAATGCGTTGTTGAACAGATTCAAGCCTCAATTGCCCAAATTGTTCAACGACAATCAGAAGCTTTAGTTAAAAGACGCACACTGGGTAGAGATGCAGCAAGTCCATTTATGACAAGATCGCAGCGCAATAATCGGATTACTCATCCAAGGAGACGAAACTGCCGAGGCAATGAACTTCAAGGATCTGAGGACAATGAGGATGAAAATTACAATAAAGATTCATCTTCTGCTGATGAAAGATGTACAGAAGTCAGACAAAGAAGGCGCAAGAGACGAGCAGGAACCCGGTCTGCCCAGCCTTCTTCATCAGCAGCCAATTCAGATGTTGGATGCATTGAAAATGATTTGGAAGTCAGCAGAGAAAACAGAGGAATATCTCCTGGGCTCGTTTGGAACCCTGAACTGCTTGCTTGGGGCCGGGCTGGTACCCGGAGTCACACAAGGCATGGCAATTCTAGTGGTTGCAACAGTAAAAGCTCCCAAAATACTCGCTTGTCCAAGTTGGTTGATTATCTCCGGAGCTTAGAGGAAAACAACGATGAGGTAGAGATGGGTCTGTTGCACTGTATGTTTGAGTCATGTACAGGTCCATGGGTGTCAAGTTCCACCCATGGCTAAACAATACATCCAGGGAATGATAAAATAAAATTTTGTGAAGTCACTGGCTTTCAACTGAGCACGTAATGACCCAATTTGGGCTGCTATTACTTTTTTCTTGTAGTTTCACATCCTTTATTAAAGCTCTTCTTTGTTTGCAGCTAGATGTTCATCTCATGCTTATTTCTTTGGACAAACAAAGTACACCATGTTTGCAGCAGCCACACCTTTGCTGTCGACCAAGTTTGTCTGTTAAACACCTATGTGAAGTAAGATTTCTGTCTCAGTACCTTACATTTTGTAAAAGGGAAATTCTGTGATGATCCTATAAAACTTTTCTACTTGAAGATGAGACATAATTCTTGAAAATGAAGCAACCTCCTTTATTTTTTTAATAAATAAAAGAACTTTATTAGATAAAGGAAGAAGCTCTAATATACAGCAAGTATATTGGAACAACTCTTTAAGAATTGCAATTTACTGTTGAGAAGATCTAAAAAATCATGACAAAACATGGAATAGATACTGCCTAAAGCAGTCATCCAATCATATAATGGTCTCTGAACTAAGGACTCGATCGCATACCAAGAAAACTCCATCAAAAGCCCTACCATTTATATCAGAGAAATTGCTTTTTGTGAAGTTTGCTATACATGCCTCATTTCATTTCGATGTCATGCATTCTGTAATTGTAATAGTATACCACCTCGAACAAAGTAGTGACTCATGTAAAGCAGGTAAAACCTGACATTACTCCTGCTTTGCCTAGACTTAGTGGGATACATTTAGGTCCAAGATACACTTGACTTGAGTTAGACCCTCTCTATCAATATACATAGATATAAATTAGCCCGGCCCATCCTACCCAAACAGGGAACTAGGAGAAAACAGTAAACACAACAATAACAGATGATTGGCAAGCAGTAGCACCATGATTAGGCAGATGCCTTTGCAGCTGTCACATCATTAGTTGAGGGAGTTCAAAACTTGCCACAAAGCAATTCATGGCTTATAGCTGACTAACCCCAACCATGCACCTCTGAGACTTCTGGTTTTTTATTTATTTTTTGGTGATTTGCCAAGCGTGAGCTAGATTATAAAATATTTTCTAAATTACAAGGATAGGTCTGCCCACTTCTGATATGACACTTCTAAATGCTTTCTTCACATGACAATGTTAGCATAATTCTCGTTTTCTTTGTCACATTCAGCAGCCTCTCTCTAACTTTTGTGGTGCTTGTCTAATTTTTTAATGCATATGATACAGTACATTGCTCGCCAAACGCCTTTGGAAGCTGAAGAAATTGAAATATTAGCTCTAAAAGTGCAAGAGGCCAGCGGGCTTAAAGCCAATCACATTTTGGAAGATGCAGATGATGCAGATTGTGTGCCCATGCTGGTTGATCCATGTAAGGACCAGCTGCAGATTTTGGAAGAGCGAGAAACTTTGGCAGGGCTTAAAGCCAACTGCATTTCCGCCAGGAACCATTTGGTGAGTAACCATTTTCGTATTCTCACATTGCACTCTGCTTTACCAAATACTGAGCTAAACTCATTTATATATATATTCATATGCTTTTCAAAAAATTGTAAATTCTTCATGTTCTTTTACAAAGAGATTAGGACTCCATTTTCTAATGACTCCAGCTAATTATTCTGCAGATTGATACAGAATTCCTTTCCGTCGATCATTTATATAGTCGCTGAAATTTTATTTTTTTTGCTCTTTCAGGTTTTGGTATACCGACGGAAGGAGATTGGTTAAAATTCATACAACTTGCCATTGGCATTCTAGAGAAAATCAAAATTCATTGCACTTGCTGTTGATAAAGAGAGCTCAGTAGATGATGGTCAAGGAGAGGTCACAGGATGGAATTGAACCTAATTGAAGCATTTTTCCTATTGCATTGTTGATAATGTAAATCTATAGTGTGAAGTAATAAGTTTACCATAAGAATGCAAAAGAAAACAGTTTGATGTACCTGCATATTAGATAGTGTTTCATTTCCTTTTTTTTTTTTTTTTTTTTTAAAATATATATATATATATATTTTTATATCGGTGGGTTCGTCTGACCACAAATTTTGAGACGTTTTGTTGTGTCTTTGTTTATTAATAATTATCATTCACTATGTTGTTAGGAAGGGGCTTTTAAGGGCCACCGAAGCTTTCCCTCACTGGCATATGACCTTTGGTGAGTCTCGAATGTTTTTTCAAATCTTTTTTTTGTGACAAGCTTTTATTGCAATTTTTGACATGACTTAAACCCGACATACAATATTTCTGACAAAAATTAGCTTCAAATTTTGTTACAAACCTGTCTAAGGTGACGTGTTTATAAAGCATGTGAGAAGCACTTTATATTAAAAAAATATATGATTTTCTCATGTTTAAGGACATGTGGCAATTTATTAATGTGGTTTTTTCCAACTATATTTAGTATCATATATATGTAAAGATTAGTGGGATCGGATGCACTATTCAAATAACTAAAATTCTGATAATTAGAAAAAGAAATTTCTAGTTCACTTAGAACGAATGATCATTGCTCAAAAATTTGATTTTCAATATCAAAATATATGAAATAACTGTTCCTATTATTATCCTAAATGTCTCTAACGCCGACTAAATGAGATCAATATTAATTTATTTGATTGGTTTGTACCAATTTGCTACAAACTAGTTGGTAGCTAATTTTCGTTTTGCCTCATGAACTTTATTGCCACTAACCGCTAACCGTAACCGCCTTAGCGGTTAGTAGATTTCACTAACCGCAACCGCTAACCGGTTAACCGTCGGTTAGCAGTTAACGAAATAGATAACCGCCCGCTAACTGCTTTTTTAAAATTGAGCTTTTTTTGGGGCTTTCTTTAGGGCTTTTGGGCTTATTTTTTTGGGTTTTTTTTTACACTTATTTTTTTTCTTGTATTTTTAATATCTTCTTGGGCCCAATTGCTATAAAAAGAGCCCATATTAAAAAATCAAAAATATTTGACCCAAAATTTATATTTACTTGTACTTTAAAAAAATTTCCTTAAATATTAAATCATAACCAGTTAACTTTTTTTTTTTTTTTTTTTTTTTTTTTAAAAAAAAAAAAATCAACACAACATACAAAAAAAAGTTCAGAATTGTTCAAAAAATGGATAATTTTCTTTTTTTCTTTTTTTCTTTTTCAAAAAATGGTTAAATTTCTTTTTCTAAAAAATGTTCAAAAAATACATTAATACTTCAATTGTGATTATAAGTAACACATCGTTGAATCTAATGTCAATTACTTAATTTGATATTATATAATCATATAGTCTCATTAAATTATATCATATGATTCATATGATTAATTATTTAAATTCTTATCATATTTACTTATAATCTTTTTTCTTTGAATTAAACTTAATATCTAATGGTAAATGGTAATGTTCAAACTCCTAAATCCTAAATTCTTAAAGTATCTAATAATGCTTTAATTAAATTGTAGATTTGTAGTTATAAGTAATATATTGTTTAATTCAATTGAATCAATTGTGATTATCATTGTACATGAATCATATGATTAACTTGTAGACTTATGACTTATGAGTTATGTCATATTATATATGTATTATTTATTATTATATAATCATATCAATTATAGTGATAATATATAAATTACTAAAATTATAATGATAATACATTAATACTTAAATTGTATTTATAAGTAACACATTGGTCATTGTTTAATCAAATGTCAATTACTTAATTTGATATTATACGAATCATATCATCATTGTACATTAATAATATGATTTACTTGAAGTCTTGAATAAAGTATTTTTTTTTGATAAACTGTGTTACTATTATTTCCAATTAAGCATCAAAAATAGCTTCCTCAAGAACCAGAAGGTTCTGAATACAGAGAGGAGGGTCAACAACCCACATAGCATCCATTACACTTTTAGTTGCCATTCTTGCAAGCTCATGTGCTGGCCGATTGGCCTCCCTTCCACTGTAAGCTATCTTCCAGTGTGACAATTCACACAGATGATGGTGAAGGTCTTCGAGAAGAGGGTGCCGTCTACTCCAACCTCGCGCCCCCTGCTGAACTGCTTCCACTACCAGCTGTGCATCACCCACAAACAACGTGCTATCAAAGCCCCAGGTTCGGCAGATTTGGACAGCAGTAATAGCTGCCATTGTCTCCGCATCGATAGCACTAAGATAACCCCGTCGTGTGAGACTTCTTGCCATAATCATCTTCCCTTTGTGGTCTCGCAGTAACACTCCCAGTCCAATAAGTCCTCTGTCCGTGTCCAACGAAGCATCCCAATGTGCAATAATCCACCCATTCGGAGGAGTCATCACCTAAATAGGCCTGGCTGGTATCCCCGGTACAACTGGCGTCTCGTTGGCTTGTTGGAAATCTAGTAGAGCCCCCCTTGTACGTAGAAGCAGCTCTTTCGGAGAGGCAAAAGAACCTCCATGTATCACCTCATTTCTTCGTAACCATATCCGCCTTGCCAATCCAACGAACAGTCTCATTTCTTCCAGCTTACATACTTGGAACATTCTTTCCACAACTTGGACAAATTGAGGACCATTGAGGGAGCTTTTCTGAAATTTACGATCCCCTTCACCCCACACATCCATAGCTGATGGGCATCTCCATAGAATATGGAAGACCGTCTCAACCTCAAGGCCACATATAGGGCACCTTGGGTCGTCTATGATGTGTCGCTTGTGGAGGTTTTCTCTGGTGGGTAATATATCCTGGCAAGCCTTCCAAAGAAAATTTTGTTCCACACTTGGTACCTTTAATTTCCAGATCAGCTTCCACACGGCTCTACTGGAACTGCGTATTGAGCATTCTCCACGTCCCTCTTCCTCCTTCTTCTTTTGCAAATGGTAAGCACTTCGAACCGAAAATTCCCCCTTTACCGTACCCCTCCACACCATACAATCTTCTTGGTTTCTGCTACTAAGGGGGATGGCTAGAATCATTTTTACTTCTGCCGGAGAAAAAATCTGTTCGATGAGGTTGGTTTTCCACCATTTGGTGTCTCTATCCACAAGTTCACACACCCGAGCCGTCGGGGCAAGCACTGTCGGTTGGGATTGTATCATGTAGTCGTTCGGATTGTGAAGCCACTTGTCTTGCCATATGCGAATCTTCTCCCCATTTCCCACTCTCCATATAAGACCCTCCCGAACGATATCACACGTGCTTTGGATGCTCCGCCAAGCGAAAGAAGGCCGTTTCCCCTTTGGGGCATCAAGGATAGAACAGTTTGGGAAGTACTTTGCTTTCATAATTTTTGCAATAAAGCTGTCCGGCGACTCCCACATTCTCCACACCTGTTTTGCCAAAAGGGCCTTGTTGAAAAAATTAAAATCCCGAAACCCCATACCTCCGGACCCTTTTGAGGCCCCCATCTTGCTCCAACTCATCCAAGCAATTTTGTTTTCCTTCATCTTATGGCCCCACCAAAACTTTTGCATAAGTGAGTTTATTTCCAAACATAAGGACTTTGGAAATAAAAACACGCTCATGCTATAAGTAGGGATTGCTTGAATGACCGCCTTCAATAGGACCTCTTTTCCAGCTTGAGAGAGGAACTGTAGTTTCCAGTCTTGGAGGCGTTTCCATATCCGCTCAATAATGCTTCGAAAAGCCGCCGTTCTCGATTTCCCCACAAGTGTTGGTAACCCCAAATATTTTTCATATCGTTGAGTGGAGGGTATTCCAGCTAACTCCAAAATCTGTCGACGATCCTCCAATGGAGTATTTTTACTGAAAAAGATGAAGGTCTTATTTTCATTCATTTTTTGTCCGGATGCCCCTTCATATATCTTCAAAATCTCCGTCATGGCCTGCCATTGGGATTGAGTAGACCTGCAAAATAGTAAACTGTCATCTGCAAAAAACAGATGACTAATAAGGGGACCTCGTCGGGAGGTAGGAACACCCGACAGCCTCTTTTCATAATGGGCATTTGTCAACATGGCACTTAGCGCCTCCGCACAGATTAGGAACAGATATGGAGATATAGGGTCTCCCTGTCTTAGGCCTCTTGAAGGAATTATATTGCCCCAAGGAGAACCATTGACCAAAATTGCATACTTTGTCGAGGTTACACACATCATAATCAATCTAATCCACCGCTCGTCAAAGCCCATACCCTTCATAGCTGCCGCCAAAAATCTCCATTCTACCCGGTCGTAAGCCTTGCTCATATCGAGCTTGACCGCCATAAAACTTTTTTTTCCCCTCATCCCGGAGTGCATTGTATGTAAAGTCTCATACGCCGCGAGAACGTTATCTGAAATTAACCTCCCGGGGACAAAAGCGCTTTGGGTAGGAGAAATAATGAAAGGTAAAACTTTCTTCAGTCTGTTTGCAAGGACCTTGGATAAAATTTTATACATCACGTTGCATAAACTAATCGGACGGAATTCCGTAACACAAGAAGGGTTGTTTGTCTTAGGAATAAGGGCCACATATGTCGAATTCAACGAAGGGGGCATCACTCCCGAATTTAAAATTTCAATAACTGTTTTACATACCTCGTCTCCTATTGTTTCCCAATTTTTTTGGAAAAATTCTGTCGTGAAACCATCCGGGCCCGGAGCTTTAAAAGGAGCCATTTGTGAAATTGTCACCCTTACTTCTTCATTAGTGAACTGCTTTAATAAATCAGCATTCATCTCCCCCGAGACTCCCACAGTTAGGTGTCGTAGGCATGGTTCCATATCCTCCTCTGGCCCTGCTGTAAACAAATCAGAGAAATAGTTAACAAAGGCCTTGGCTACCGTCTCCGACGTCTCCCAAATCTGCCCCTCCACATCCTTGATCGTATATATTGAATTTTTCCGTCGTTTGGCATTTGCACATGCATGATAATATTTAGTATTACGGTCCCCATTTTTTAGCCACATTTCCTTGGCCCTCTGCCTCCATTTAGTATCATCTTTGTCCAGGAGTATTTGTAACTCCTGATGGACCTTTTTTTCCTCTTCACTTGCTGCTGTCCCTTCTCGCCCTTGCAGCTCCAATAGCTTTATTTTCAGCTCCGCAAGTTTTGGGTCCCGTTTATTTCTTTGCCATTGAAGTAAAGCTCTTCTACAGCCCCTTAATTTTCCATCCAGGTTGTTCCAATAGCTAGTGCGTGGGCCTGGTCGCATCCATACATTTTTAATCACATCAGAATATTCCGCCTCAAGAAGCCAACACGTCTCATGTCGAAATCTTGGTCCCTTCTTTCGATCTTTCTCCAGTACTGCAGGATATAGAATAATAGGTGAGTGGTCCGACCCTAAGGCTAGCTCCACGTGCACCTCAGCAGTTGGGAACAAATCTCTCCATGCTTGGTTGGCCGTGCCCCTATCTAGTCTTTCCTTAATAAATTCCTCCCCCTCCCTACAATTTTTCCAGGTAAACTTTGGCCCATAAAATCCCAAGTCATTGAGTTCGCAGTCCTCTAAGGCCTTTTGGAAAGCCTCCATTTGATGTCTTTGTCTCACAGCCCCGCCCCACTTCTCAGAAGATGTCAAAATCTCGTTGAAGTCGCCTAGGCAGACCCACGGTAGTGGTTGGAATTGAGCTAGTATTTTAAGCAAACTCCATGTAATGGGGCGTTTGGCCTGGACCGGGTGGCCATAAAACCCCGTCAGCTTCCAGGGTATAGGATTCTTTGGATCTTTGATTATGGCGTTTATATGATGTTGACTAAAATTCTGTATCTCC
The DNA here is from genome assembly GCF_965113065.1 of Corylus avellana. Lineage (NCBI taxonomy): Eukaryota > Viridiplantae > Streptophyta > Magnoliopsida > Fagales > Betulaceae > Corylus > Corylus avellana. The sequence continues at coordinate 8,008,410 of NC_142494.1, forward strand.
ACTTCTATTTCCGAGTCCCATAATAACGCCAACCCGCCGCTTCTCCCAATACAGTCCACCACAAATACACCATGATATCCCAATGTGCACCTAATTGCTTCCATTTTATTCTGTCGAAGCTTGGTTTCCATTAGAAAAACCAAGTTGGGTTTTTTTTCCCTCACCAAACGGTGCAGGTCTCTAACTGTCCGAGGGGTCCCAAGCCCTCGGCAGTTCCAGCTTAATGTCGTCATTGCGGTCGGCGGGGCTGTTTTCCAGCCTCCGCCAATCCCGATCCATTAGAGAGACGCACTTTTCCACTGAATTTTTTCTCCTTTGGCCCTACCATGTCCTCACTGAGTGAACCACGAGGTTTTTTATTTTCCTGCATTGGCTCTTTTGATTCTGCCTCCACTACAAATTTTCTTTTCCACGCAGTCAGAGCTTTTGCTGGGTCATTGGTTACTTGGGCCCCCTGCATCGTTCGGGCCACCTCAGATATACATGGGCCTTTATATCCCGTTCCCCCCGGGCTTGGAGTGAGGCCCAAGTGTCCACTCTCTTCTGGGCGCATCTCCACCAAATCACCGCTATCTGCTCCTTTTGCTTCTTTCCTTTTCCCCAGCAGTTGACTCCCCTCTGTTTCTCCCACATTAATACTCGCAAATCCCTCTGATTGGGGATTCCTACTTTCACGCCTAACATCTGGCCCTTTTGGACGTGATTTTTCCGTTTCTCTCCTATTATTGATTTCTCCATTATTTTCTCCTTGATTCCCGTTTTCTTTCCTTCTAGGCGACCTGGAGTGATTTGCCGTAACGGATTCGCCGGAGAAATCTCCTTCTTTCCTTCTGGGTGATCGGGGTTTGCTAGCCGGAAAATTGTCGCCGGCAGTCTCATACCCTGTCTCCTCCCTCCGGTCATATTCTCTCTTATGATTCCGCCCATACCTCCGATCCCGTTCACCTGTTGGAGAACGTTCTGAGTTGGCCGGACCCCTTCTCTGCATATTCTTGTTTCGTTCAGCCATTCGCGTGGGAGATGGCGCCCTCAAACCAGGACCATACTGAGGCTTAATTTCTGAGTGGCGTAGATCACTTTTCTTTGCGCATCCTGTCCTACCGTGACTAATAATCCCACAGTGAAAACAGAATTTCGGGAGGCGTTCGTATTGGAACGGGATCCATTTCACTTGTCCTTCAATATTCAATTTTCGTCCCCTGGGAAGAGGTTTTGTTATGTCCAGCCGAATCTTAACTCTGAGAAATTCTCCCCAACCCATTCCGTCACTCTCCGTATCTACGTTCTCCACCACTCCCACCGTCTCCCCGATCTTTTTGCCAATTTCACGTCCCATGCAGGCCAGAGGTAGGTTGATCATCCGAACCCAGAACGCCGCTTGATCAAAGTGGAACTCCGTTGGTTGGGCCGATCCGACATACTCCTCTATCAGGAACAAACACCCTTCGAATACCCACGGTCTCCCTTCCAGCACCTTCTGCTTATCCTTTGGGTTTTCAAACTCGATCAAGAACATATTCTCTCCCAGGATTTTGAATGTCAGCTCATTTGCCGGTTTCCACCATTGGATTAGGGTGGTCTTCAGAGTCTCCTTACTCACCATTCTTTCCGCAATCAGTTTTCCAACAATACATACTCGCCCCCTTTTTTCCCCTTCAGCCAGTTCAAAACTTTTGATTCCCACCTCCACCTCCTCATCCTCCGTGAGGTTTAGATTTTCCCATAGTTTTGGTAATTCCTCCGCCATAGGCTTTAGATTGCTAGTAAACAGATGAAAACACTTTTACCTTTCACAGACTCAGTTCAGCCTGGAAAGCACTTGTCCTTCTCCACTAGGGTAAAGCTAGCGAGAAAACGAATACGATTTCGATACTGCAAAAACTTCCAGCAAAACTCTGATCTCTCCCTAATGGCCTCAATGGACAATCGGTAGCGCCACCTCAAAGGCTACACCCCCCATTGTCCCCACTAGGTTTTTCGAAATTAGAGTTTTCCGGTCACCGGAGATGATCAAAATTCTTTTGAATAAAGTATTTGAATTGTCATTGAATCATATGATTAAGTTTTGATATTATACATTTATATTATTCATATGCATATATAGACTTATAAGTTTATAACATACATTGGAAATAAGTCTCTAAATATTTAATTGTTGTATTAATATGAATTGATATACTTATGAGTTATGTCATATTATATATGTATAATTTATTATTATATAATCAAATGATTTAATGATCAATTGATGGGATATAATCATATAAATTATAGTGATAATATATTAATACTCAAATTGTGATTTAATTATTTTTTTTTAAAATTGTTATTTAATGATCAAGTGATTATGTTATATATATAAATATTTTTATAATTATAATTATAAAAATATATTATATAAAAAAAGTGGTTAGCGGTTATTGGGTCTACTAACCGTAACGGTTAAGCGGTTAGGCGGTTAAACGGTTAGCGGTTATAACGGTTAGTGGGCAGTTTTTAACCGCCCGCCTTTGCACCCCTATTAACGGGTTTGGGTTGAAAGATCTGACTCATTTATTAAATAAATCAAGTTAGAACACGAATTGTCACCTTTAAAGTCCAAAAGATAGACCCCAATAATTTTACTGAAAAACCGTTGGCCAAGCAATTCGCTCTCTGCTGTGACAATGGCCAAATAGATGAACTACTGGCACATAAGAGTTAAGAGTTACAAGAACTCAAGAGACAAGAGTTATAAATGATAAATTAACTTTATTGTTGTTAATATAAAAGTAAAAAGACTTGTAAAGTTCATACTCTTTCTCTATAAATAAGAGTATTGTACACAATCAAAAACATCAAGAAAAAATATAGCCATCAAAAGGCTTTGATATGTGGACGTAGGCTAAACCACCTTAATTCTCGGAGTTTTTCTTTCTTGTTCTGATTTCCTTTATCTAAATTATAAGTTCTAATATGGTATCAGAGCTAATGCCAATTTTCGATCCTGTGATTATTTTTTTGCCATACTCTTTGACAATCTCTCCCCCCACATGCCACATCTTAAAAAAAAAAAAATTTCACGTTTGGCATGAATAGCATCAACGATGGTTTCTCTTTCAAATTGCTTTTTTGTTCATCTACTGGGGTATCATGATACCCTTGAGCAGCACGGAGAAAGCTCCTAGTGCAACAAGAAGAAATCACCATATCCACACGAAGAGAACTCCACCCATCGCAAAGCTCCTGCGCCTTCTTTGACCACCTTGAATAGTTTGTGGTCTCTGAAGCTCCGGTGAACACTCCATCATAGATCTATGTGCCACCAGCTGAAGCCCATAGATTGGCCGTTTCACAATAATTTTTTTTTTTGAGTTTAGCCATTTTGATGTCGCAGTTTTGATTTATGTTATGTAACATTTAAATAATGTGGCACAATATGATTGGAAAAAAGAAAAAAGAAAAAAAAAGAAAAAAGAAAAAAAAAGCCCAAAGTGGCATATGTTTGGCTCATGTGGTAAATTTTAGGCCCATTCTGGCCCTAATAGCTGATATCGGCCAAAAGATTGTTGATGTCAAATCTTGGTCAAAGTAACTAATGCCGGCCAAAAGTCACTAATGCCGGCCAAGAGTCGCCAAAGTCCAAATTTCGATCATAGCAGCGTATGTTCCAATTCAGACCATAGAAGCCATTTCTCATTCCTTTGATGTTCAAGATCAAATCTCAACGTCTGTGATCTACTGTTGGGTTTGCAGGGGCGTATTGAGACAAGAGTTACAAATGATAAATTAACTTTATTGTTGTTAATGTAAAAGTAGAAAGACTTGTAAAGTTCACACTCTTTTTCTATAAATAAGAATATTGTACACTTTAATTATCGGAGTCTATCTTTGTTGTTCTCATTTCTCTTCTTTAAGTTCTAATAATCTTTTATTTTAGAAAAACAAATTTTTCATTTGAAGTGCAAATTTTAAAGAAATTTTTTGAGTAAGTGTATCCTCGAGATATTAAGAAAAAATAGGAACATGGAACATGGAAAATAGTATTTGCGTCCTCATTCAAGGTTACATTTGCTCATTCTAGAGTTTCAATGTTTCATAATACTCGTTGTATATCAATCTATTTGTTATATACTACTACGCATTCTCTCTATAAAGCCAAAAATAAATGACTTTTTTTAACATGAAAATTGTGAAGGGAATTTCCAAGAATAAATCAGTAGAGATGAATGAAATCTATCAAGAAGAAAAAATGTAGTAAAATTAAATTATTGGTTTTTTTTTTTCTTTCAGAAAATGTTCACACAAACCTCTTTTTTTCCTATTTTACACTACGAGTGTGACCCTTTAAGAAAGTTTAGAGACGGAAACATAAAATAAAATTGAATTGTTCGTTCAATAGGAACTACATATTTTTTTTCCAAGGTAACAAATTTACATGATATTACATAATATTGGCAACAACAGACGCTGAAACAAAGTGGAGAGAGTACCTAAAAACCTGTAAGCCCTCTGCATGCAGGGGTTCAAGAATTCTTGAACACTTAACTTTTCCAGCTCACGAGAGTTATCATCATCTCATATGAGCGGCGGCACTCGAAACTGCATCAGCCACGCTTCTGACCACTTTTCGCCTTTCTTTTCTCTGGAGCACACGCAAATTTGGTGACTTTGCTTTCGTTATTTCCTTGGAAGACCTACAAAACATCAACATCATATCATCATCACTCTCTCTATCAAAGAAGGCTGTAAAAAACAAAGAGAAAAGAAAAGGAAAATAGTAAATAAAAAAATAGAGGTTATTAATTATATTATTCATACTTTTGGGGATAGAAAGGATGGTCAAAACTAGGGACTGGTCTTGCATGGGGCACCAATGTCCTTCTCAGTTGTTTCAAGGCTTTTTCTTCCTCAACCTGGAAACAGTTTAAAAAATTGAGCTTATATTGACAAAAGCCTGTTCTGAATAATGCAAAGCACTAACAATTATATATATGCATACCATCCGTGCTGCCTCGCTCTCTTCTCTGTATCTCTTGTACATCATTTCTTTCTCCTTAATCTGTAAATAAACTTTTTTTTTTATCAGTACTGAAAATACCATGTCTTTCAAGTGTTCCCAGGAAATTTGGATAGTAATTTTAGGTACCTTTTGATCAAAATCTGCTCTATCCACAGCTCGATGATCTACATGGAGATTAAATTCCTGAACTTGAGTGAGGGGTTTGCGCACTTTCTCTGGAACTGGAATAGGGTCCCTGAATGAGAATAAGGAATGAGTCACTCATATTTCTTCAGTGAGACAAATCCAAGGAAGGTGTTCAATGGCTGCTTACTCTTTCAAAACTGGCTGCGCCTTGAAAATTCTCATCTGGGCTTCTTCTTTCTCTAGCCTCCTCCTTTCATCCATTTCCCTCTGCATTTCCTCCTCATGCCTCATCAGACTTTCCAACTGGAAAGGCTCTGGTTTAGTGCATTGCTTGGGCTCTGGTTTTGGTGGAATCTGCATATATGAATAGTTATCATGGTACCATCTTCATTATAAAATTATCATACCTGAAATTAGAAGTAAATTAATTAATTTTCGTACCACAGGATAGTCAGTGGTATAAGGATATGGGTTAGCCTTTGGAATCCTAGCTCTTTCCGCTTCCAACTGCTTATGCACGAGTTCCATAACAAATCTCCTCTCCTTCTCGGCCCCTCTTTCCTGATAGCAGGAACAAAGTTCATTATAAAGGTTAACACTCAAATGAATCTTGATCCCAATGTCCCATTGATCAAAAAAGTTAATAGGGCTCACCTCCGTGTGAAGATGGAATGGATTTGGAGTAGTGTTTCTTACAATGGGATTGTCATGGCAAGGTTCTGAATTCAAAGAAAGCTGCAAAAGAGAATTATGAAAAACTGCAATTGCCACCCTATATTTTTGTTGTTTGTGGGGATAAGGGATAGAAAACTAAAGATACACTTTCCTTAAAATGATTACCTTGTCAAACAAATCAACAACAGCGGCAGGCGGCGGAATCCTCTCATCCGTTGCAAAATGAAATTCTTGAGGTCTGGTTACATGTTTCTTTGCATGACAGAACAACCCCAATTCCCCTTTACTTTCAAAGATCTAAATAAGAAGAAATATATTTGTTTAGAGATATACTAAGGTTGTAAAATGTGACACCAACAAGATTGGAACGAAAAAGATGGATTCATACCTTCTTATTCAAAGGCCTGGCCTTGAATTTAGGAATTTTTTCAAGCTCCTCCTGCTCAATTTCAAAAGAGGTTTTCACCTTGGGGGGACGGGCCCTCAATGATGTATGAAGTACAGGGGTTTTAGGTGTAGTCAGATGAGGCTTCCATGGATTATTCTGTTATGAATCCAAGGAAATATAAGTAAACCAAATGAAGCAAGTACTGTTTCGGAAGTAAGAAAAACTATCAGAATATTACTCCCTAAACCAAACCTGATGGGACACTTCTGTCGAGGCTACAGAAGCTGATTCTGCATTCTGATTGGCCCTTGCCATGGTCTCCAAACGGAATTCCTGCAGCAATCAGGAAATATTAGTCCAATTGTCCAATATCGTCTTTTCTTTCTTAAACATCCATTCCTCAATCTAGTCCTCTAGTTTATTACCTTAAATTCTGGTGGCTGCGGTGTACTTCTCGGTATTGTGGGTAGTGTTGGAGCTTCGAGAATCTGCAACAAAAAAGGAAAATGCAAATAGATAAATACAGTTGAGTAACCTAATGATCATATCTGAGGAGGGAGAGAATTGTGAATAATAAAGAAAAACAAATGCTATTAATTTTACCTTCTTATTTAGTGGTCGTGCTTTGAACTTTGGAATTTTCGCCATCATTTCTTCCTCAAGCTCCGCAGTACTTTTTACCCTAGTTGAGCGAACCCGTTGAGCAGTTTCAAATTCGGGTTCCTTGGGCCTTGTCAATGTTAGTTTAGAAGCAGCATCAACCTGAAATTTGTATGGAAGGGATTTTAGTATAAATAAAATAGGAAATGAAGCAATTAGGAGAACTAGAATTTTGCTTAAGGTGGAGTCATTTACATGTGGCAGTGACATGTCTTTGGTACTTGATTGGAACTTCCTCATCATTTCTGCCATTGAAACAAATGGTTTTGCAGGTTCCCGTACATAAACCTTACGATTGAAAAAAGAGTCAAAATGAGTTAAGAGATCCTGAAGTAGGGAAAACATTAACAATTATTTCTAGGGTTTGAGAGCAAACCTTTCTGTCCTCTTTATTAGTTTTGTTAGCAGTTGAAGCGCATAAGTTGGAAGTACCACTGGTAAGACCAAGTTTTGACTTGTGGGGAAAATGCTGAGGTTTGACATTTAGTATCTGAAAGTAAGAAAAAGAAAATGCTTTAAGATTATAACAAACCAAGGAAACAGCAATAGTAAAATAGAGAAGTTGTAACATTCACCTGTCTAGTTCTTCCTCCTTCCAACTTCTGTCGCTTAATGGCCTGGTTATCTTGAGCTAGGTTGGGAGTCCCAACAGAGTTTTTCACATTTGTGTCCCTATAAATTTTGAGTAGCACAATCAGCATATTAGCATTCAAACAGATCTAAACACAAATCAGACTACGGGAAAATAACCAACCTTTTCACATTTGATGGTTTGATACTTTTGGCTTGCGATGACTGCAACTGACTTTTAGGCTTCAGTGCTGATGGGTTCCTAACCAAACTAGCTATCTTTTTAGCTGTCTGGTGCTTTTTGGAATCTGTCACCCGGCCTACCTTCTGAGACGTCATTGTCGGCTTAGGTGTGCAAGCTTCAGTTCCTACATGAACACTGGATTTACTATTCAACTTATCGTCACTCACTTCTATCTTTACACTGGAAGAGGAGGTTCTTCCAGCAGAATCCCTGAAATTACCGAAAAGATACATACAAACAAGCAAGAGAATGAGAATCATAGTGTTAGCCTGTTGAATTCTATGTGCTGCCAACAAGTCAAGACTGAGTAAAAAGCAAACCTTCCATTTTCTTGAGTGCATGCACCTTGCCCTTTGTCATCTTCACTTGTGACCTTACCAGCAGAAACCTGGAGATGCTTGAATTAGCCACCAGAAGACAATTGAAAAAACTTGAACACGTCTTAGATTAAAGAATGAAAATTTACCACATTGGCATTGTTTTCTTCTTTCGCCTCGGTGGGTGTCACTTCTTGTTCCTTGAATTCAGCTGGCACAGGCTCAAGTCTAGGCTTAGTTTCTTTGTTATTATCAGCAGCTTCTGAATCTGATGACTCTGATTTCTGCACAAAAAAGTTAAACAGCCAATGACATCAGAAAGCTAGTAAGCCAAGTTTTGAACAGGAGGAATGAGTAATATATAAAAAGATCACACCACCTTTTGCATTTGGTCTGTTTCATTGAAATTGCATAAGCTCTCAACTGTAAAAGACCTACCAGTCCTGATTCTAGGCATACAAGCTGCATAGAATACCAGAAAAATCAAACATTTTGAACCAGTAATAATAAAATAGGCAACAAACTTATTTCAAGCTAAAGCATAATTGCAACAGCTGTATTTCATTGATACAACCCTACAGTCCTCGAGAGCCGCAAGAAAATCCATAATCCAAAATCCTATCCAACTCAAAAGGAAATGCCAATTGAATGAATGACCAGACCAGAAGAACTCTACAGACCTCTTAGGTACAGAGGAAAAGTAAGAAGGGAATGAATACTTTGCATTGCTACAATATTTATCGTTTGGAATCCTGGAAAAACAGTCATCACCTGATTTGCATTAATTTTTCGTAGACTTATTTAGAGCTTATATGAGACCAGAAGATCCTTTCAGTTGCTGAGACTGAGAGAAACGGTTAGTATTTCATTTTTCGAACATTTTCTAACATTTTCTAACCTACCAAACAGTATGTTAATCACAACCAATAACAAAAGAACTACCAAATTCAGATTTCTGTCTCTGTCTCGATCGAGCCTATTTTATTCTAAAAAGCAGACTGAAACATTGTACCCGAAGAGACCATAGAACTTAAATTTACCCGTAGTTTTCCTTGAACACCAAAAAAATTCGGATTTCATTGCTTGATAGTATTTTTTTTTAAAACGACATCACTATCAGTGCTTCAAAACTTCGGATTTCGTTTATTTTCCCAACAGCCAAACAGAGCCTAATATTTTCCATAAGATATACAGCGAAACCTACAGTAACCAAACAGCGGCAATGCATATCCATCATTTCCAACTCCTACAAGCCCTAAAATTCGGTGAAATTACCACAGGAAAATGGTATTCAAATCACCGAAAGTAAATCCAAAACCCTAGAAAGTTCCAAAAAGAATCGCATAAATCGTGAAATTGCAAGAAATTTCCGCATACGGAAATGACATCCAAACCCTAGGATTTCAAAAAACCCATGCAAAAGGCACAGAATTTCAGCAACGAAAATCCACAAAGAAACCCCCAAATTCCAGTCGAACCAAACCAAACCTAAATGAAGAACTCAGAGTACATTATTTACAGTCAAAGCTTAAATATACAAGAAAAAGTAACAGGACAGAATCCAAGAACAGGCATAAAAGAAAAAATGAATTCAAGAAAAAATGAACAGCAAACCTAAAACCGTTTATATTTCTTTTAGGATTGTGAAGGAGGAGGATAAGGAGGAGGAGGTGGAAGGGATTTAACGTACGGGACGGGGCGTAGGCGAGAGCGGAGTCGAACCAGAGCTCGGCCTTTCGCACGTCCTCTTCACTCTCTCCCTTCACGAAATCGTAAAACCGCGGCGCCAAGAACTCGTACGCTTCGTCGATCATCGTCGCCGTTGTCATTGCTGCCGCCGTACTCGGTTCCTCCTTAGCAGCCACTTCCGCCATATGATCTCTCAAATACCAAAAGGCTTTGTTTTGTGAGGGAGTCTGTCTCTTTACCTTTTTTTTTCTGGTGCTTTGGACAAGAGGAATTAAGAGGAAGATCTTTGGTGGTTAATGAGAGTAAGAGCGAGAGCGAGAGAGAAAGAAAGTTAAGAGGTGGAGGAGTTTAACGTTCGGATCTCCAACGGTCGAATTTTTTGAATTCGGGGGAGGCTCAGGAGTGCAAATCCAACGGCCAGGTTAGCAACGCTTCGGATGGGGTGCGTCTTAGTTTCTAACGGTCATATTTCATGGTCTGAAACGTCCTTAAACGATGTCGTTTTTTTGGGAATAAAATTTAGCAATTTTCTTATAATGTTATGATACAAATATTATAACCTCAATTTGTAGAAAATGCCAAAAGGCAACATGTATCATATTTTGAGTATTCAAGGGATTTTTTAAATTAGTCCTTGTGGTTTACCTGATTTACAATTAAGTCATTGTGGTATCAAAATGAACTTAAAGGTTCCAAAAATATGCCAAAAACATAATTTAGTCTCTACAGTCAAATTATATCCACTAATTTAATAGATTCTATTAGTGTGACTCTGACTTAAATATGACAAGTATCACAATTTTATTGGTTCTAACGTTTCATGTTATCATAATCTGTTAAGTCAGTGAACAGAGTTTGACCGTATGGACTAAATTATTTTTTTGGCATATCTTAGGGACTTTTGAGTTCATTTTGATACTACAAAGAGTTAATTGCAAATCAAGTAAATCACAAGAACTGATTTTGCAATTTTCCCATTTTCTTATAATGTTATGATACAAATATTATAACCTCAATTTGTAGAAAATGCCAAAAGGGACTATTCTTAGATCACATGTATCATATTTTGAGTATTCAAGGCATTTTTTATTTTTTATTTTTATTTATGGTATTTTGTTTTAGGGGAAATAATAAAAGCATTTTTTATTTTTAAAAGCAAAACACAAATGAAAAAAGCCATCACAATGAAATTTTGTTGAAAATTCTTCTTCCACTTAAACCTAACAATTTCTTCAAGTCAACTAGGTGAAAGATTATGAACATGGGCAGTCACTCTATACACAAAACGCAACAACAACATGGACAAACAGAGAAAAACAACGGATATGGAAAGTAATGCTACTCTTCATATTTATTTATCATGCTTATTTTATAGGGTAAAGTTCATATACCCTCCTCAAACTACCACCCAATTGACAATGTCCCCCTCAAACTTTCAATTGTGACAATGTCCCCTCCAAACTACCAAAACATTGTCAATGTCCCCCCCCCAAGATTAGCAATAAGACAAAAATGCCTTTATAGATTTCTCAATAAGACAAAAATAACCCTATAAATTAAAAAAAAAATGATTTTTTAAAAAACAAAAAAATTTTAATTTAAAAATAATATTTTTTAAAAAAACAATTTTTTTTAAACAAAAATTTTTAATTTTTTTTAAAACGGAAATTTTTATTTAAAAAAAAAAACTATTTTTTTATTCAGTTTTAAAAAACAAAAAATTTCATTTTATTAAACGAAAAATTTATTTTTTTAAACGTAAATTTTTATTTAAATAAAATTATAAAACAAAAATAAAAATAAATAAAAAAACGAAAATTTTCAATTTTTATATTAAAAAAAATCAAAATTTTTTTAATTTTTTTTCTTATAAAATTGATTTTAAAAAAAAAAATAAAAAAATTGGCCAACGTTTGGATTTTTATTTTTATTTTTTTGTTAGTTTTAGGTTTTTTCTAGAATTTTTTTATTTTTTTTATTTTTTTTATAATTTTACTAAGGGTAATTTCGTCATTGGGGGAACATTGACAATTTTTGGTAGTTTAGGGGGGACATTGTCACAATTGAAAGTTTGGGGGGGACATTGTCAATTGAGTGGTAGAGCACAGAAGTTTCAAGATTGGGGACCTGGTCTTGCGCAAGACCATCATTGCTACCAGAGACCCCGTGGAAGGGAAGTTAGCTCCGAACTGGGAATGACCTACAAAGTGATTGAGTGTAGAAGGGCGGGAGCTTACTACCTTGAGAACATGGAAGGAAAAGCACTCCCCAGGCCGTGGAATGTCGAGCACCTAAAAAAGTACTTTGTATAGCTTATTTCAGTAAGGTGATTCTTATTTGATTTTTGTTTGATTCTTATTTTTCCTGTAATTTTCATTACTTCTTTAAATAAAAGAATCTCCCAGAGTTTCAATCATCTTTTAACATTCCAAAGCAAGGTAAGTTAAAACTACCCTCGACATAAATGACCAACAGGTCACTAAAAAAGATTTGTAACTTTCCTAAGACAAAACCGGTAAAGGACGTAGAACCTTCAAACAAGGTGTGTCCAAAGAAGGTTAAAGTCAGTAACCTGTCAAGGATGTAAAACCTTCAAGCAAGGTGTATCCAAAGAAGGTTACGCAAAATGGCTTGTAAAGAACGTAAAACCTTCAAAACAAAGGTGTGTTCGAAGAAAGCCGAGCAAGTAGTTTGTCAAGAGTAGAGATCCTTACGAAAAAAAAGGTGTGCTCGAAAAAAGCTAAACAAACTTCAAAAAAAGTAATCTATTAAGAGCAAGTATTCATTTACAAAGCTAGGTCATTCCAAGAAGTATAAACAAAACTTCATTAAAATCTAAAATTCTTCATTTACAAAAAAAAAAAAAAAAAACAATAGAAGCTTCTATAGGGTCTCAGCACCAGGACCAAAGGGTTCAGTCTTTGCGATCTTCAGAGGGGGCCTTAAAGGCACAGGGGGTCTCGGCACCATGACCAGAAGCAGTCCTTTCATCACCTGAGGACTCCTCGGAACTCGAAAATGGTTGATGAGCGAATCTGTTGATCCCTTCAGCATCGAGCATCAAGTCTGACCCAAGACTGATCAGCTGCTTCAAAGCCTTATCGGAAACAGGAATAGTCTCAGGTTGGACTGTATCAAGGTCAATAGTGCGAGCCGGATCCTTAGCCCAAGACCGGAAGGTCTCAAAACCAAGAATGATTCCGTCGGCCCAGGCACTATCCCGAGTCCAGGAAGCGTACGATAGTTGTTCCAGATAGTTGGAGGACTGGGCCTCGGCCTCTTTAAGTCGTAGCTTCGTCTCTTCAAACTTCCCTTAGAAGAACTTAAGTCGCTCCTCAGCGACGGCCTGACCTTTGGTAACTTCTTCAATTTTCATATTTTGGCCAGCATTCTCTGCTTGAGAAGCCTTTAACTGCTCCAGGACCTCCCTGTGCTTCTCCTCAAGTTGATGCAGGTCTTCCTTCATGATGGAATGATCCTCTTGAAGTTTTGAATGATCGGCACGGAGGGTCTGCAACTCGAAAGATAGAGCCGAGATCCTGGACTCTGCTTGTTCAAACTGTGTCTGGGCCGTCGACTGCTGTTGGCCAAGAAGGAGCAGTTCTTTGTCTTGCTGAGCCAATGTATCTCTCAGCTTAGCATTCTCGGCCTCAGAAGTTGCAAGCCTGCCTCGAAGGCTATCAGATTCTGAGGCGGACTCCTCGATAAACTTCCTTAAGTAGCAGTATGAAACTACCAACTTCAAAACTCCCTGCAATAGATAAAGTTCATCAAATGGAAAATGACTAAAGCAAAAGGAAAGCTTTATGAAGAATAATACTTACACACAGTTGGTTGAATAACATTGACTCTGCCATACCCCTAGCAAAGATATCTCGTTTGCCTGTTAAGCTCTCTTGAGGAACCAGCTCTACCAAAGCTTGAAATGGGTTCCCCAACAATTGCCCGCCAAGCCGAGACAAGGGTTCTCCCACAGTCCATTCTACATTCCTAGGCTTCACCAGGGAATAGCCTGAGGTCTCGGAACCAGCACCAACCTCGGCATCAAGAGCCGGTGTCGGAGCCCAAGACAAAGCCTCGGGAGCAGAAGCCGGGACCTGAGTTTGCTCCTCGGCTATCAGGGACATCATCCGAGGCCTCACTTCTTCCTCGACATGCGGTCTGTTCTCTTCCGTATCCATCCCTACAGAGCTGTCAGAAAACGGATCAACTAAAAGGTGTTGAATGTTGGGACCAGAATGGACCGGTGACATCGACTCCACAGGAATAGCGGTAGTAGCAGCAGCTCCAGGGGGATTTAAGGGAGTTGCCGTCAAAGGAGTGGTGGCAATCGGATGGTTAGCAAGAATGTTCTGATAGGCGGATACAGGGGCCACATTAGGCTCAGGGTTCGCCTTCCTCCGAGCGGCCAGAAGATCAGCAAAAAAGGATTTCCCCTTTTCGGACTCGACAGCAGGGACTTTGCCCTTTATTAGTCTCTTCTTCTTCATCGGAGGAGCTTCGCGTTCCTCAGGCTCATCAACCAAGTGTAAGGTTTGTTTTACCCTAGACTCTTCTATCTTCTCCTTGCCCTTGTCCAGTATAGGCTTGTGAAGGGTAGCACCTCGAGTGTTGGCCGCCGAAGCGCCCAAACAAACAGCGGGACAGGATGGTCTCTTCCAAGACCCACCTATGTCTTCTCTATTGTTATAAAGACAGCGGTTCAACGCGTTAGTAGTAACCAGTTGCCTGAAGGTCATGGCAGACTCATTATTCTGAACCCAGGACAGAACCCTGTTGACTCGGACTGTCTCCTCCTCCGACAAACACCAACTCTTGTGTAGGCCCAAGTTGGGGGTAGTCGTCTCCCGAGGCACTCGAGGCCCCTCCGCCTTCTCTCCAGGAGCAAATTCCCATTGCCTCTAAGCAAAGAAATATTTGTTTTTCCAGTTGTGGTTACTGGTGAAGGTCTTATCCATAAAGAAAATTTTTCCCTGCCTCGATTGAAAGTTGTAAAGTCCATCACTGTTAGGGTTCTTCTAGAGTCGGTATACCCAAAGAAACTCCGAAACGATCAGGTTCTTTCCTTCTCCAAGAGCCATGGGCCAAACAACTGCACAGGCGAAAAACATCCTCCTGCCGTTAGGAACCAACTGGTGGGGCGCCAGGTTCAAGCGGCTAAGGAGCTCGTGAACGATTTTGGGAAAAGGGAGCTTGAGGCCTGCCCGAAACATTTCTTCATAAAGGCAGACCTCGTGGCTCTCAGCATCCACGATAGCACCCTTCCTCTCATCATCAAAACGAAGTTTCACCAATTTAGGAATGCAGCAGTCCAATCTAATTCGCCGCTTGTCGGCCGAGGTCAGATCAGGCTTCCACAAGGCTGGGTATGTCTTTCCTAAACCACCATCAGATCCTGAACCTTCTCCTTGAGACATGGTCGAAACAAAGTAGAGGAGGAAAAATACTGCAGAGAAGGGAAACGGATCAGAGAAGAACAAGCGGCACAGAAACTTGGTACGAATAAAAGAGAAACCCTGGAAAAAGAGGTTTTATAAAGCCTGATAAGGGCGTAAAACCCAAAAGTCTTCGCCGAGTTCGCACAATAAATGAGGCAGGAAAGCGCCCCTGTGAATTCCGCAAAATGGCTGACAGCTGGCCATTGAATAGACGCCTGTCCCGGCAGCAACATGTGGATCGACCGATGCGCCCTCGGTCAGGTCAACCCTCTCGGCAAAAATTGGTTTCAGAATTTCCCGCCAAAATGCAAAATTCAAATTTCCCGATGCCAAGGTCTCGGATTTTTCTTCAAGCATAGTTCCAGAACGCTGATCCATTTCTAAGCAAAAATTTCCATGATCTTACAAATCAGGAAATTGGAGGGTAACTGTTGGGTCATGAATCCGCCATTTAAATCCAATAGACTCCAAACCCGATCTTGACCAAACGGGAAATCTGACAAGGCCTCGGAATAGCTTTCCCTGAGAAGGCCTCGTAAACCGTCACAGTCTCGGGATCTGACTCTGAGACCATCTCTCGGATAGGAGTCGGACATCAGATCTGAGACATTACACCGAATGTGAATAAGTCAGAATACCAAGGGTAAAGTTGTCATTATACAGTTAAGGATATACAAAGATTCAAATTCATTTCAATAACATTATCCTACATTTGAAAGAAGCTTTCAACAAACAATCCCTATACTAGCGGGATAAGAGGCAATTTAAATTCAAAAGGCAATATATGTCAAACGACGGCTTGCTGCCTCATCCCAAGATTCATCCCTTAACAGAATAACTGTAAACCAAATATTCAGGGGTAAGAGTCCCAAGATATGCGGGAGACAAACTCTACTCCATGCCTATAAATACAGCTCTCGATTTCCATCAAAGGTAAGTGCAATCCTGGCTTCGAAAACTTTGATTGCTTAAACACTCTTTCCTCAGTTTCTAACTTAGGCATCGGAGTTCCCCCGCCGGGACACCACCGGGAGTCTCTAATCCTATTTGTTCTCTTCTGTGTGTAGTCTGAAATATTGCCGAAGCTCATCGCACCACCCGAAGGCGTGCCACGTCACCATCCCGGAAAACTGTGTATCAACAAATCTGTTGATGAACATCTTAAGCATAGAGCAACATTCTCAGCAACAACAACGATTAAGAAGACGAGAGAGAGATTGAGTCTTTATTGAGAAGACAAAGGAGAGAGAGAGAGAGAGAGAGAGAGATTCAAAGATGGAGACGAGAGAGAGATTAGTCCAATTGCCCAATATCCTCAATCTAGACGGAGACAAGAGAGAGATTGGGTCTGTATTGAGAAGACAAGTACGAGAGAGAGAGAGAGAGAGAGAGAGAGAGAGAGAGAGAGAGACAAAGAAGAGAGAGAGATTCAGAGACGGTGACGTGAAAAAGAGACGAAGATGAGAGAGAGAAGACTCAATGGTGTGAAAGAGAGATTCAGAGACGGTAACGTGAAAAAGAGACAAAGATGAGAGAGAGAAGACCCAAATGTGTGTG
This sequence comes from Corylus avellana, assembly GCF_965113065.1. Lineage (NCBI taxonomy): Eukaryota > Viridiplantae > Streptophyta > Magnoliopsida > Fagales > Betulaceae > Corylus > Corylus avellana. Next base: position 8,025,076 of record NC_142494.1, read on the forward strand.
TGTGTGTGTGTGAGAGAGAGAGAGAGAGAGAGAGAGAGAGAGAAGACATAGATGGGGAGAAGAGAGATTGGGAGAAAAGTGACGATTTTTCTGGAATATAGAAAAAAAAAAAAAAAAAACGTGAAAGTTAAAAATATTTTTTTAATAATAGAGGAATAAGGGAATTTATTGTGGGCGTATTTTGTTAGGAAAGCTAAAAGTAGTTTTTTTTTTCTCTAAATTTAAGGAAAATTGTTGGGTGTCTGCTGCTAGGGCTCTAGCATATTGATCACCTCCAAATGTCTAATGGAGAGAATCATAAATAATAAATAGAACATATGCTATAAATTTAACCTTCTTATTTAGTGGCAATCATAATATTACGCCCTAAATCAAAGCTAATGGGGACACTTCTATCAAAGCTACTTCAGTTGACTCTGCATTCTAATTGGCCCTTGAATGCCTCCACATAGAATTCCTGCAGAATTAGGAAATATTAGTCCAATTTTTCAATATCCTCAATCTAGTTCCCTTAAATTTTGGTGGCTGCGATGTAGTTCTTAGTATTGTGGGTAGTGTTGGAGCTTCGAGAATTTGCAACAAAAAGGAAAATGGTAAACAGATAAAAATAGTTGAGTAATATATTGATCACGTCTAAGGGAGAGAATCATGAATAATAAAGAAAACAAATGCTATAAATTTTACCTTCTTATTTAGTGGTCAAGCTTTGAACTTCTAAATTTTTGCCATCATTTCCTCCCGAAGCTGTGCAGTACTCTTTTACCCTAATTGAGCAAACCAGTTGAGCAGTTTCAAGTTCAGGTTCCTTTGGCCTTGTCAATCTTATTTGTAAAGTTACATTAAATAATTGCCATTATTATGACAAGCATACAACATAGACTTTAATCCAGCGAAATTAACAAGTTGTGGAAGATTATTACCTCTTCGTTATCAAATAAAGCAACCATCCGAATTGCATGTTCACTTGATAAATCGGTGGATGATTTACATGAATCAATAAGAGCCCATAATGCACAATCACTTGAAGCAAGGTTGTCCAATATTCTAGAGAAAATAAATTCATGGTTCCCACCTCCAAGCCAGCTAAGGCTGGGTATCACAATTAACTCGACGCTCACTATGTCATCAATGCCGCAGTTCAGCATCCAACAAAGCCTGGGAATTGAATTTAGATTGATTTCAAGAATGATGTTTTATTTAGGGATACAAAATCATTCTAAAGGATTTATATCCTTAACAGTTCTAACACAGAAATTAATTTAGTGCACCACTACTTTAAACTATTATCTCAACCAATCAGAAAAAATATTTTACTTGAAAAGTTACCCATATAAAAACATAATATAACACCAGTCCACTAAAAAGTTGGTCAATAGTAATACGTGTATCAAAGACACTAGTCACAGTACTAGTGGTTCATCAATGTGAATCTCCGTAAGTTACAGTAATTAATTAAGTAATCTAACTTTATCCACAACAAATTTTCAAAAGAACTTCTTTGTCCATTGCATTGACATTCCAACACTTGGAATAATGTGAAAATGACATGGTATGACCATTTTACTTTTACATAGATTAATTCAGTGGCGGAGCTAGATGTTTAAGAATGTAGGGGCCGTAAAAAAAAAATTTCGTGTCCTAAATTTTTTTTTTTTGCGTCCTAAAAATTTTGTTCACACTGAAAATTTGGTAATTCACACAGTATATGCATCACAAAAAAAATATTTACAAAAGTTCGTAAATATGTGCTCAAATTGATATATTAGAAATATAACATGTCGGCACTATATCAAAAAGATAGAAATACAAAAAAGTGTTTAGAACTGCACTTTACGATCTTTTAGAAGTACAAAATCATCAAGTATCGAATCTAAATCGAAGTTCTCAGCAATTTTCCTTTCAATATAAATAACTAAACTATTTGCAAAATCATCCTCCATTTTGTTGTGTAGTCGTGTTTTAACAATTTTAATTACTGAAAATGCTCGTTCAGTAGTTGCTGTAGACACTGGAAGAGTCAAAATAAGACGAATCAATCTATCAATAAGATAGTATGTCTTTGATTTTTCTGTCTTTGCCAATCCTTGGCATAATTCTGCAATAAAAGACAAATTTTGTAATGTCGGATCGGCTCTGATTAAATCTTCTCTCTCCTTCCTTCTTCTTTGTTTTCCATTCTCATTTCTGATTTTTTTTTTTTTTTAGAAAAAAAGAAAGAAATTTGTAATAAAAACTTTAGTTCCTGAAAAATAATTATGAGTGCCTGTAAAACCCTTTTTCTTGTTTCTTATTCTTTGATTCACTTGTAACTCATTTTGTTTGTAATATTTCTCTCTTTCCGTTTATTTTGGAAGACTACTTCCTTGATGACTGCGTTTGTCTGACTCTGAGAGAGAGAGTGTTTGAGAGCCAGAGGGACTGAAGGAGAGCGACGGAGAAGAGAAAGGGAGAGAACTCAGAGGCGAGTGCGTTAGAAAGAGGGAAAAGAATTTTTTTTTTTTTTAATAACTTTTGGGGCTACAGAGGATGGAGCAGACTATAGACCAGCAATAATTTTTTTTTTTTTTTTTAAATACTTGGAGGGCCCCTATGTAGCTGATCTTGTGCTCCAGACAAGTGTTCAAATTTTTTAAAAAAACAAAATTTTTTGTGGGGGCCCTATGTTGCTGGATGAGTGGTCAGCAGCTAAACTTGTGCTCAAAATTTTTTTTTTTTAATTTTTCTTGGGGGGGCCATGGCCACCACTGGCCCGTACGTGGCTCTGCCACTGGATTAATTCCCAATACAATCACCAAAGCATTGATAAACATCCATTAATTTGCTTACTATAGAAAACTGATACTTGCATAAGCAGTGGATGAAGAACACTGGATTTACTATTTAACTAATCGTCACTCTCTTGTATCTTCATATTCGAAGAGGAGGTTCTTCCGGCAGAATCCCTGAAATTACCGAAAAAAGAAATGCAAACAAGCAAGAGATCGAGAATCACAAGTGGTAGTTTAACATGATATCAGAGCCAAAGGTCTTGAGATCGAACTTTGATACGATCAATTCACCCCTCATTTAAATTAAATATTTCACGTGTTGGGTCTCACCTATTAAAAGTGAGTTTGAGCCCACACGTGAGGGAGAGTGTTAAAGTAATGATTAAGTGATTAAATTTACTTCTTCTTATCAGCTTAAACTTTTAGGATAACTGGTGATTTAATATGGTATCAGAGCTATAGGCTAACGCCAATTATCGATCTTGTGATTTTTTTTTTTTTTTTTTCTTTTCAATCACTCTTCCTTAATGAGTGACCGTCGAGTCGAAGACATTTTCACCGTTGGATCATCCTTATCATCCAAGTTCCAGCCATAGTAGCTGATGCCGGCCAAAATTCGTCGATGTCAAAATCCCGGTCAAAGTAACCGAAGCCGGCCAAAAAGTTGCCGATGTTCAAGTACGGCCATAGTAGCCGATGCCAGCCAAGAGTCGCCGAAGTCCAAGTTTCAGTCATAGTAGCTGATGTTCCAATTCAGGCCAGAGAAGCCATTCCTCAACCCTTTGATGTTCAAAATCAAACCTCAATGTACATGATCTACCGTTGGGTTTTCGGGGTTATATTGAGACAAGAATTATAATAACTCAAACGACAAAGAACTCAAGAGTCAAAAGTTACAATAATTCCAGAAACAATGAACTCAAGAGTCAAGAACTCAAGTGACAAGAGTTACAAAAGATACATTAAGTTTATTGATGTTAATGTAGAAGTAGAAATGTTTGTAACGTTCTTACTCTTTCTCTATAAATAGAGTATTATACACCATCAAATATATCAAGGAAATATGTAGCCAAGAAAATGCTTTAATGTGTGGACGTAGGTCATAAGCCGAACCACCTTAATTTGTATCTTTCTTTCTTACTTTTTTCTTTATATTTTTATATACTTTAATAACTGCCAAGACTGAGTAAAAGCAAACCTTCCATTTTCTTGAGTGCTCGTCATTTTTACTTGTAACTTCTGCATCTGATGACTTGGATTTCTACATTGTTTGGCATTTTGCATTTCATGGTATAAAGGTATGCTCTGACCGTGTGTTACACGAGACCCCTCTCTCTCTCTCTCTCTCTCTCTCTCTCAATGTAGTGCAATGCAAGAAATTAAATACCCTCTAATCATGAATATTGGTGCAGATTATGAAGTAATGTTTGACTACGAGAGATGGGATTATGGGAAATATGAGCATGATCATTGGTATCTGCCGCATGGACTTTTTCCCTCTCTTTCCTCACTCCAAATCCTCACAGAAAAGCACAAAAGATTTTACTTTGACATTCCAATTCTTACGGTATAATAATCATGAATTTTAGGATCAAGGACATGCAAAGATGCATAAAATAGTATGAGTAAATTGCATTTGGTCTGCTCCATTGAAATTACATAAGCTCTCTACTATAATAGCTAGACCTTCCAATCCTGATTCTAGGCATACAAGCTGCATAGATTTAATACCAGAAAAATCAAACATTTTGAACCAACAATTATAAAATCATCAACAAAATTAAGATTTAAAGCTCAAAGCATAATTGCAACAACTTTATTTCATTGATATAACCCCTAAAGGCCTCCAAAGCCGAAATAAAATCCATAATCCAACAAGAGTTTGGAGCAAGAAAAATCCATAATCCAAAATTCAACTCAAAATGAAAATGAATGAACGATCAGAACAACTCTGTAGACCTCTTAGGTAGCAGAGGAAAAGTAAGAAGCGAATAAAACTTTGCATTGCTACATTATTTATCGTTTGGAATCCAGGAAAATCTGATCCTACTTTCAAACCGTCATCACCTAATTTGAAATTTCTGAGAGAAACAGTCAGGATTTCATTTTTGTTACATTTTCTCACCTACCGAACAACATGTTAATCACAACCAATAACCAAAAGAACTACCAAATTCAGATCTCTCTCTTTGATCAAAACCCATTTTATTCTGAAAAACAGACATTTAATGTTGTACATGAAAAAGACCTTAGGTGAAATTACCACAGGAAAGTGATATTGACGTCACCAAAAGTACGTAAATCCAAATGCCTAGGAAGTTCCAAAAAGAATCACACAAATCCTGAAATTGCAAGAAATTTATGCATACAGAAAAGAAATCACATCCAAACCCTACAAATTCAAAAAACCCATTCATAAGCACAAAATTGCAACAACGAAAATCCACAAAGAAACGCCCAAATTCCAACCAAACCAAACCAAACCAAACCTAAATGAAGAACTCAGAGAACATTACTTACTGTCAAATCAAGGTAACAAAAGCCTAAAAATCCAAGAAAATTGCACACAGTTATATCAAAATCCCATAGCACTAGCAAAATCATATCCAATAATTAAGCATAAAAACCCTTAAAAAAAAGAGTCAAGAAAGTTAGGGCTCCTACATTGTAAAGAAAAACAAGAAAAACCAAGAGGCAAATTGTCAAACACAACTTACTGTGTTGAGGAAGCCGTGAAACAGAGTATGAAGAACAGAGAAAAGAAGAAGAGAAAAGGAAGAAGGAGAAGAAGAATTGAGAAGATTGAACACGTTGATTGAAAATCTGAGAAGTGTATTCTCTGTATATTCAATCTTAATGAATTACAATGAAGGAAATCAACTTATATACTTGATTACATTGATAACAGAACTTAACAAACAAACTAACTAACTAACTAACTAACTTCAAGTTAGACTTAAAAATAGAATAAACAGAATAGTTCAAACTGTAACTAATCTGAAAATAGCTTGTTTTACCCGTGCAGCCAACTCTAACTAATGTTAAGTTGTCTGATACTCCCCCTCAAGATGGATAGTGTATGTTCTTGACAAGCATCTTGGACAGTAGACGTGAAAAATCCTTAAAATGAAGTCCCTCGGTAAATATGTTAGCTAGTTGATTTTGGGAAGAAACAAGTAAAGTTTTGAGAAATCCAAGTTGAATATTTTCTCTAATCAAATGGCAATCGATCTCAATGTGATTTGTTCTTTCATGGTAAACTGGATTTGCTGCAATTTGGAGAGCAAACTTACTATCACAAAATAACAAGGCAGCCTTTGGATGAGGTATATTGAAATCATGAAGAAGAGAAAATAGCCACATTAATTCACAAGAGGTGGGTGCCATTGCACGGTATTCTTCCTCAGTGGAAGACCTTGAAATGGCTTGTTGTTTCTTGAACTTCCAAGAGATCAACAAAGAACCAAGAAACACACAAAAGCCAGTAACTGATCTTCTAGTATCCACACAACCTACCCAATCTAATATGAAAAAGCCTTCAAACTAAAATCAGATTGTGCAGAAAACATAAGCCCTTGAGCAGGAGAATTCTTGATATACCTCAATACCCTAGTTGCAGCATCTAGGTGAGGTTGTATTGGTTTCTCCATGAATTGACTCAAGACTTGTACTGAATATGCAATATCAGGCTGAGTTATAGTGAGATATAGTAATCTACCAACTAATCTCCTATAACTTGTAGAATCATCAAGGAGATCACCAGTATCCTTGGAAAGTTTGAGATTCTATTATATGGGAAAAAGAACAGGTTTTGAAGCTAGGAGGCTTGAATCTTCAAGAACTTCTAGGGTATACTTCCGTTGACAAACATAAATGCCTTCTATGCTTCTAGCAATTTCAAGTCCCAAAAAAATATTTCAAAGGGCCTAAATCTTTCAACAGAAACTTAGGATTTAGGAGAGTAATAAACTCAGAAACTGCCTTAGAATCATTGCTTGCTATTGTCACATCATCAACATAGATTAAAAGAGCAATGTATGAGGAACCTTGAAGCTTTTTGAACAAAGAGTAGTCAGCCTTAGATTGAATGAAACCGAGACTGACTAGAGCAGTAGAGAACTTAGAAAACCAGTTCCTTGATGCCTGCTTCAAGCCATACAAGGATTTTGTCAACTTACAAACTTTTGCCTCCCCTTTGACAGCAAAACTAGGAGGCATGGTCATGTATACTTCCTCATCTAAGTCTCCATGCAAGAAGGCATTATTAGCATCCAACTGATGAAGCAACTAACCCTTAGCTGCAACAAGAGCTAAGAAAACCTTAACAGTTATCATCTTGGCCACGGGTGAAAATGTTTCATGGTAATCCAATCCTTCACATTGGGTGTACCCTTTTTCTACCAACCTAGCCTTGTACCTCTCAATACTACCATCAAACTTATGTTTCACTTTATAGATCCACTTACACCCTATAGGATGTTTGTTAGGTGGTAAAGTAATAACAAACCATGTCTAATTTGCTTCAAGTGCTGTGATTTCAGCCTGCATAGCTGTACGCCAATTGGCATACTTTTACAACTTGATAATAAAACTTGGGTTCAATGTGAGATGAAATAGAAAGACAAAACAATTTGTGAGATGGTGACAGAGTGTTGTAAGAAATAAAAGAAGACAATGGATAAGGATTACCTGAATCTGTAGACAGTGAAGTGGATTGAAGTGGGGAAGTGGAAACCAGTTTGCAATGAAAATCCTGCAAGTAACTAGGCTTGATTTTGACCCTAGTGGACTATCTAAGAGGTGGACAAGGAATGGAATGATTATGGTCAAGAACAGAAATAGAAGGATCAATTTCAGAAGCAGATGGAGGTTGTGAAACTGATTGAGGAATTCTAGAAACATAAGTTTCAGAAACATAACCTTCTGAAATAGGATGAGAAACTGAATCAAAAACAGAACCAGAAATTTCAAAAGAAGGTTGAGGGTCATTTGTGATTGATTGGGAAACAAGTGATGGATGGTAAAAAAGTTGGTACAGAATCAAGTTCTGAAATGTCAGGAAGTATAGTGGGAATGAAAGGAGAAACAGATTCATGCATTTAAGTTGATGTATGATCTAAATGTGAATGAGTATGCAGATTATATAACTTGTATCCTTTCATGCCATAAGGATATCCAATGAATATGGAAGGAGTAGCCCTAGGATAAAATTTTGTTCTATTTCTAGATAAAGTTGACACATAGGCTAAACATCCAAAAGCTTTAAAATGGGAATAGGATGGTATAGTAGAATATAGCAACTCATGTGAAGATTTGTTTGAAAGAAGAAGTGTGGGAATCCTATTTATGAGATGAGTAGCTATAAGAATGCAATCTCCCCAAAATTTTAAAGGGAGATGTAACTGAAACCTAAGAGATCTTGCAACATTTAACAAGCGTTGATGTTTTCTTTCTACAATAGCATTTTGTTGTGGGGTTTCAACACAGCTTAGTTGATGGATAGTGCCTTGAGCAGAAAAGAAATCATCTATTTTGACTTCAAGGCCATTGTCAGACCTTAGACATTTAACTTTTGTTTGGAACTGAGTTTGGACAAGATTGAAAAATGCTTGAATTATAGATTTGGTTTGTGATTTATGTTGCATCAAATGCACCCAAGTAAAACGAGTATGATCATCTATAATGGTAAGAAAGAAAACTGATCCATTTATAGATTTGGTAGCCAAAGGCCCCCAGATATCACAATGCACTAAATCAAATGGAAATTTTGAAACTAAAGTGCTAACAGGAAAATAGAGTTTGTGTTGTTTTGCCATTGGATAGGTTAGGCAAACACTCTCTAATTTACATGGAATTTCATAAACAAGCTCATGTAAGAGCTTTAGTCTAGAACTAGAAGGATGACCTAGTCTATAGTGCCATACATCATATGATGGCCTTTTGATGGAATTGAAAGAAACATGTTGTTCAAAAGAAGGAACATAAATTGAGGCTAGAACCTTGTTGTCTTGCAGCAAGTAGAACAATCAAGCTTCCTCCTGACCCACCCCAATCGTTCTCCAATGGTATAAACTCTGTATAAAACAATATCCAACAAAGAAGATGAGACAACATCTTAGATTTTTAATAAGTTTGCTAGCTGAAATGAGGTTGAAGGTAAGATATGGAACACACAAAACTTCAGTCAATGTAAGATTGTTTGAAAGTTTAATTGTACCAATGTGTGTGACAGCTGCTATGGAACCATTAGGTAA
>NC_142494.1:8034297-8136797 GCF_965113065.1 Corylus avellana
ATTTCACAGTACGCAATACACCATAACAAAATGGTGTGGTGGAAAGGATAAATAGGTCTATTGCAGAGAGAGCACGATGTCTCAGGTTGAATGCTGAACTTGTAAAGATTTTCTGAGCAGATGCAGTAAGTATGGCATGCTACTTGATCAACAGGTCACCGAGGGTAGTACTAGATGGAAAAGTTGCATAGGAGGTGTGGACAGATAATGAGGTAGATTACTCTAGTTTGAGAGTATTTGGTTGTCTAGCCTATATGCACATACCTAGTGAAGAACGATCGAAGCTTGATCTAAAGTCTAGACAATTAGTCTTTCTCGGATATGGGAAAGGGGTTAAGGGCAACAAGTTTTGGGATCCGAAGGCAAACAAGGCGGTGATCAGTACAGATGTGGTATTTGATGAAAATTCCATGTTGAAGAGTACTTAAGTAAAGAGAAGCAGGTGCCAGAAAGCAGTAGCAGTGATAAGCAGGTGGTGCAGGTGGAGTTAGAGACTCCTATGCAGGAGAACACTTCTCAGGGTACAGAGACCTCTACTTCAGGAGTTAAGGAGCATCACACTATAGCCGGAGACAGGCCTAAACGCACTATCAGGCCACCAACCAGGTATGGTTTTAAAGACATGGTTTTTTATGCTCTTGTCATCAGCAGCAGAGATCCTACTACTTTTCAAGAGGTTGTCAATAGCCAAGAGAAGAGCAGATGGTTGGGTGCTATGGCGGAAGAGATGGAGTCTCTACATAAAACCAGACGTGGGATTTGGTGGAGCTTCCAGAGAGGAAGAGGGTGATAGGGTGCAAATGGATGTTAAAGAAAAAGGAACTAGTATCAGAAAAAGGGGGAGAAATGTTCAAGGCTCGCCTAGTAGCAAAGGGTTATTCATAGCAGAAAGGGGTTGATTATGAGGAATTATTTTCCCCAGTAGTCAGACATACTTCCATCAGAGCGATATTGGCGTTGGTAGCTCATTATGACATAGCATTGGAGCAAAAGGATGTGAAGACAGCTTTTCTCCATGGTGATTTAGAGGAGCAGATTTACATGGAGTAGCCAAAAGGGTTCAGTCAACCTGGACATGAGCACTTGGTCTGTAAATTGAAGAAGTCACTTTATGGGCTGAAGCAGTCTCCAAGGCAGTGGTATAAGCGGTTTGACTCCTATATGATCAGAATTGGCTACAGGAGATGTAAGTATGATTGTTGTGTGTATGTGAGAAGCCTTGATGATAACTCATTTATTTTTCTGTTACTGTACGTGGATGATATGCTGATTGCAGCTAAGAGTATAGTAGAGGCTAACAAACTGAAAGTTTTGTTAAGTAGAGAATTTGACATGAAGGATTTGGGCGCAGCCAAGAAGATTCTTGGGATGGAGATTCACAGAGATAGGGATGCCAAGAGATTGTGGCTATCTCAAGCCGGCTATGTGAATAAGGTGTTTGAGAGGTTTAGCATGGAGAATGCGAAACCGATAAGCACACCTTTGGCGAATCATTTCCGTTTGTCTACCTCACAGTGTCCAAAGATAGTTGAAGAAACTGAAGACATGTCTAAGGTCCCATATGCCAATGCAGTGGGGTGTCTGATGTATGCTATGGTATGTGCCAGGCCAGATTTGGCTCATGCAGTCAGTGTAGTGAGCAAGTACATGGCAAATCCGGGGAGATAGCACTGGGATGCAGTCAAATGGATTTTTAGATACTTAAAAGGTACTATAGAGTATGTCATCACTTTTGTCAAACTGAAAAGTGATTTGTTAGTTGTCGGATATGTGGATGCAGATTATGCAAGGGATTTGGATGACAGGAGGTCGACCATGGGTTATGTGTTCACTCTTGCAGGAGGGCCCATATGTTGGAGGTCTATGATCCAATCTACGGTTGCAATGTCCATGACTGAGGAGGAGTACATGGTGGCAGCTGAGGCTGCAAAGAAAGCTTCGTGGCTTACAGGGTTAGTCAAGGAGCTCGATATTCAGCAAGGCGGAGTTTCGTTGTATTGTGACAGTCAGAGTGCCATTTACTTGGCAAAGAACCAAGTGTATCATGCTAGAGCCAAACACATTGATGTGAGGTTTCACAAGATTAGGGAATTGGTTGCTACAGCTAAATTATTACTTGAGAAGATTCACACTTCTGAGAATGCAGCAGACATGTTGACGAAGCTTGTTACCGCAGACAAGTTCAAGCACTGCTTGGACTTGACAAATGTCTCCAGGTGCTAGAAAGGAGAGGAGAGAAGGCGGCATCCCCAAACCTATTAGTTCCAGGCGTAGGCCTAATACTTGATTATCTTCAAAGAGGTGAATACTCTCCAAGGTGGAGATTGTTGGAACAAGTGGCTCATATTCTACTACTGGCCCATTGGGTGTAATTAGTTTATGTGGGCTTGGGGACAAATAAGTTGTGGGGGGTATTTTGGAGTTTTCCAAAGTACTTATAATTAGGGTTTTCCTATGAATATGTTATGTTGTAACCCTAAATCATTGTAGAAAAATATAGCCGCACTCTCTTCTGTGGACGTAGGCACATTGCCGAACCACGTAAATTTGTATCTCAACTCTCTCTTAATCTCTCTCTTTTCGATTCTATATTATTCATCATTGTTGTGCACGGTAACAACAAAGAAAAATTGAATAAGAAACAACCTAAAACCGAGAAATAAGTTTTCGGTTTTTATTTTTCTTTTGGAGTTTTGAAGGAGGATGAGGAGGAGGAAGGGATTTACATACTCGGGACATAGGTGAGAGCGGATTCAAACCAGAGCTCGACCTTTCACACTTCCTCTTCGCTGTCTCCCTTCACGAAATCAAAGAACAGCGGCGCCGAGAATTTGTAAGCCTTTTGATCATCGTCGTCGAAATCGAAGAACCAAGGCTTTGTTTGTGTGGGAGTCTCTCAAGCTTTTTCTGGTGCTTGGGGAAGAGAAATTGAGAGGAAGATCATTGGTGGCCAGTAGTTTATGAGAGTGAGAGTGAGAGGAAGAGAGAATTTTAACGTTTGGATCACCGACGGTGGAATTTTTTGACTTTGGTAAAGGCATTCAAATCCAACGCCCAGGTGTGTCTTGTTTTATAGTCTGAACGTCCTTAAACAATGCCATTTTTCTAGAATTAAATTTGAGTAATGATAAGAAAAACTATAGTGCACAACATCAACATTATTTAGCATAGCATACTTTTTTTTTTTTTTTTTTTTTTTTTTTTACATTTTCGCATAAGAAGATGGAGATTCGATTTAGTAACTTTCGCTTCATAAGGTGAGGTCTCCAAGCAATTAAATTACCCTTTGGAGATGTTTAACATAGCATATTCACTATATACACAAACGCAATAACATGGGTGAACAGAGAAAAACAATGGAAAAGTATGAAGAGTAATATTACTTTTTCATATCATTTATCAATTTTTTTTTTATCGGTTGACATGATGCATTTTAAAAGGTTTTTTTTTTTTTTTTTTTTTTAGTAATTGACATGTGAAATTATTTAAAACATGTAGTGTAAAATAAATGTGATTAATGAGTCTAAAACAGTAATATTACTAAAGGAGAAGTGATACGCTTACCAAATTTTGTCTCAAAAAGTTGGTTCTCAAATAATGTGTTATTATGGATGAGATCAATTATTTTGAAAATGTGTCATTATCTTATGGGATGGTGACATATTACTTAAGAATTAACTTTTGATTAAAATTTTTTGAAATTTTTATTCAAAAATGGCCGAATAAACAGTGCACAGATATGTGCATGCTATGATAATGAATCAACAAACTAAACGTTATTGGTTCTTTCTAAAAAAAAGAAAAAAAAAGGTGTTGATGTTTCACAAGTTAAACCGATTTAGGTGTTCCGGTTGAGTTGCATGTTTTATTATTATTATTATTATTATTATTTATGGTTCTCTCTCATGTAGTCATAAAAAATTAAAATAAACCCCCTTTCATTGCTATTACAAGTGTTAAAAAATACATTTTTTAGATTTAATTTTAAGGGTAAAGTCCACTTAACCCCCTCAAACTACCACCTCAATGACAATTTACCCCCCAGACTACCAAAACAATGACAATGTATCCCCAATTTTTTAAAAATGACAAAATTATCCTTACTAAAATAAAAACAAAAATACTAATTTTTTTTTTTTTTCAAAATTTTAAGGTCATTTTTGTCTTATTTAAAATTTTATAAGGATAATTTCATCATTTTGCTAGCATTTAGGGGTATATTGTCATTGTTTTAGTAATTTGGAGGGTAAATTGTTATAATTGATAGCTTGGGGGTAGATTGTCATTGAGATGATAATTTGAGGGGGTTAAGTGGATTTTACCCTAATTTTAAAATTATATCTGACGCTTTTTTAGATAAACATCTTTGTTTTGTCCTTGTACGTACACACGTAGAGGAACTAATTAATTAATTAATTATGTGTTCAAAAAATGATATAGTATAATAAAAAGACTATTTTTTATCCATAAAAGTTTTATGTGGCAAGAGGTCATAGGCCCCATCTATAATTGTTGTAGCCCCACCAACTGATGGACCTATGGCCTATAAACACCTAAGACTTTTATGGACCAAAAATAATATTTTTATTGCACTATAACATATCTCTTATATGTTCTTATTGTGATTTTGCATAATAGGATCCTTGACTAGATATGGATAGTATGGTGATGGTGATGACGTCCATTCAATGAGAAGAAATGATAAAGGCATTAAGATTTTAATAATGTAAATTGGCAAAGCATGTTGGACTCTCAGTGGAATATATTATATACACATAAAAGCAAAATTTAGTAAATAAATTTAGTTTTTTATAAAAAAAAAAAAAAAAAAAAAAAATAGAACTCATAAAAATAGTAATTTAATAAGCTCGTTACTCTATTTAAAATTTAACAAGGCTCTACAGCACTTTTTAACTTAAAAGCTCTATTTTTGAAACATAATCACAAACATGCTCTTAATGTTTGTATATTATTTATTTGAAAATAATGTCTAGACTAGTTACTTGTCCTCGTTTTTCGGTTTCTTTGGTTACTTCTCTCTAGTTGAAGGCTTTTGGTGTTAAGGATGGACACACCCTTAAATCAATGATTGTGCAAACTCCACAGAATAATAACGGAATGATAAATGTAAGAGATCAACACACAGTATTTATGTGGTTCGGCAATGGGCCTACATCTATGGGACTAACTCTAAACAATCCACTATAAACAACTTGTTACAGTGGTATTTACTCAAGTTATGCAAAACTTGAGTTAATACAGGAGTAAAATAATACAGAGAGAAACAACCTCTGTTGAAACTAATATACACTCTCAGTGGTGTATTAAAACACTCTTTTCTTAACTCTCTCTCTGGAGTATACCTGAAGCTCTCCTCTCCTGGCTTCTCTTCTCATGTGTTGTTGTTGATATTCATCAATCATCGTTTGAGGCATAAGGCCCCTTGGTTATTTATAGCCAAAGTTAGAACCATCTAAATGATGAACTTAGCCCCCAAGTTAGAACCATCTAGATGAATGAACTTGGCCTTCAAGGTAGAACCATCTAGATGATGAAGACAAATTGCAAACCTTCTAGATGGATAGAGAACTATTTAGACAAATCTTTGAAGAGAACCTTCTAGATGGATGGAGAACCATCTAGATAAATCTTTGAAGAGAACCTTCTAAATGAATCGAGAACCATCTAGATAAATCTTTAAAGAGAACCTTCTAGATGGATGGAGAACCATCTAGATAAATCTTTGTAGGACTTACTCCATTTTGTTTAATCAAAATCTTATCTTTAGTAGGAAAAAACCTTGTCGGCAGCCAACATTTGGTTTATCTGACACTGGAAAAGGCAAAAGCAAAATGTCAAAGCACATCTCACATGGCTTCCACATGGCGTGTGCGATAGGTTTTATATGCTTTTTCAATTTCAAAGTCTTGTTTTAAGCATTTTATTTTCTCAAAATAAGATTTTATTTTCGTCTCAAAATGTAAGTGGGGAAAGACGAACACATGATCTCATTGGAGGTTCCTTGTAGAAGCATGTGGCCTTGTAGGTTTTAGTGCTACATTCATTTTACAATATTTCAACATTAATAAAATCAGTGAAGTTTTTTTTATATTTCCCTTTTCTCTTTTGAAAGACTTATTAAATATCAAACAAACTGACAACATGGTCATATAAAATCTCTCCCTCTTTGTCCTTTCCAAGTTCTTATTATTATTACTCATGTTTGAAAAAGAATTAATTAATCAGCATTTGTAAGGATTAATAATAAAATAATTATTTTTAGGCTCCGTTTGGTTTGGCGTAAAACATTTTCCAGAGTTTAGCTCGTACAGAAAATCAATAAATATTTATTATAGTTTCATTCAATCATATTAACCCATAAATATAAAATTTATTCACAACATACAAATATGAATATAAAACAACTAAAAAAATTAACTTAAAAATTATGTTTAATTAAAATACACGCATATTGGCTAATAATGATCATATATTTTCATGTAATTTGAGGAGTTGCAAGGAAGAGAAAAAGAGATGGCTAAGAGGAGTTGAAGAAAAAAAAAAAAAAAAAAAAGATTAACAGGCATTCAAAGGCGGAATTGAGATTTGTGTAATTGTTTGTAATTTAGACAAGTCCTTGTGAGAGGGCCTTTAAGGCCCACATGCCAGAGAGGGTGTGGGCAGCCTAAAACTTGAGGACGCAAATAGACCCCATAAAGAAAAATATAAAAGGACGTGAATTAATTTTACAATATTTTATCATTAATAAAATCACTATAATGTTGGGAATAGGATCCTCACCGGTTCATAATGGACTAGAGAATATCCAGACTGAGATTTCTTCTTAAAAATCCTAGAGTCACAAATAGGACATCTGTCCCACTACAAAAAAAATAATAAAAAAAATAATATTTCAAATTTAAAAATAATAATAATAATAATAAATAAATTAATAAAAAAAATAAGGGTGGTTGGCCACCCCATCTTGGCCATAGGGATGGGGGTGGCTTGAGAGCAACCCTATATATATATATATATAGAGAGAGAGAGAGAGAGAGAGAGAGAGAGGGGGGGGGGGGGGTTGTTAAAGAAAGTATATTAATTGAAAATAAATGAAAGTAAAGTAGTAAAACCATCCATGTAGGAGGTATACGCAATTAAAATAAATATGATACAGGAATTTCCAGAGTTAGCGCGAAATTGGAGCGTATAAAAGGGTAAGAGAGAAATGTGTTAGTTCTTGTGTTGGCTTAATTCAGTTCCAAAATGCAGAGGCTACTGTTCATAGGCTCAAACGCTGATATAGAATGCTTAGAATCCAATCTTCACCGTTCATAATGTAGATTCATGTGTTATGAACGTCCCTGCAATATTTCAGCTCAATCGGACCACAAACGCCTATCGATCGGAGCTGTTGATCAAGACTGGACAGGCCGGGACCGGACAGGCCTTCCCTGTGTCCGGACCGCAATTCCAGAAACCTTATTTTTGCTCCGCAAGGCCGTGTCTGGACAGCCCATTAACCTGTCCGAACACCCTGTACCTATTATGCCCAAAAACGTGTTTTTAGTGGGCCCATGTCTAGGGTTTGATGTACTGATATATGTATATCATTATAGAAGAGAGAGGGCCGAATTTTCACCCCCAAAGAGTTCGTGTGAGGCTTTGCTTGAGTGATTATTTTGTTGTGAGCCAAATTGATTCCTCTTAGAGGATTTTTGTTAGATTTGATTGTGTGCTTAATTGAAGTCTATCGGAAGGGTCCGATAAAAGAGAATCACGTTGAAGAAGATTGTGAGCAAGGAGACGAGTTGGAGGTTTGTCGATCTTACAGAGTCAAGGTCTTGTAAAAGGTTGTAATTCCTAGTGTCTGTAATCTCTGGATAATCTTTTGATAGTGCTTTCCTGGGTTTGGTTGCCCCGGAGAGGTTTTACTTTTAGATGGTTTTCTAAAAGGTTTCCTCTTCGTCACCAAAATCTTTGTGTTTGATTTTACTTGTTTTTTGTGATTGTTTGCTTAGATTTAAATATCCATTAATTCCATATAAAATTGTGATATTTATATGTTTAGAAATTTTCAAAATGAAATAGATAGATAATGGAAAGATATCAAAAGATTTGATTAACAGGAGTACTTACAAATTCAAACGTAAACTGGAAGTAGTGAAGTTACACAAGAACAGAAAGGATTATAAGTAGAAAGTAGCAGGATAGTTGCAGAGGGATTTCAGGTGTTTAGGTTGAAAGCTTTTGCCTTACAATGAAAGGGACTTGTCCTTTTATAGACAAAGTCCAGTGGGTAAATAAAAATTACATCAGAAAATTTATCAGTAAAAGTAAATATTGTAGTGTCGACAGGCATTGTAGTGTCAGCAGGCACTATGGCAAGTACTGTAATGTCGGCAGGAACTGTAATGTAACTGTGCCATGATGACTTGGCAAATGTCTTCAATAAAATTTCATGAACGGTGCCACGAAGGGCAAATGATTCTGAACGGTGCCACAGAGGGCAAATGGTTTATAAATCTTCGATTCCTGGGTAATAATTATCTGGACTGTCACCGGGAAAACCAGAATTCCCATACTATTCTCGCATGGGGTTGAATGTAGCTTCAAAAGAAGCATCATAGTTTTCATCTTCATCAGAACTGTCATTGAGAGATTTGAGTAATGATTTTAAAATATCCTTCTTCTCTTTTTTCTTCGAAGATGATTTTTTCTTGGAAGAAGTAGCAGGGGCAGTGGCCTCTTTGGGAGGTGAAAGGAAAGTGCTGGCCGTTATCAAATGAGCGGGATTGCCAATGGTTAATTGTTTAGGAATTGGCAGAGCTTGGATTTTCAGTAACTGGGCCAGAGCTTTGACATTATCAACTATATTATCAGTTCGTGGGTAATTATCCCCCCATTTAATATACAAATGGCGTTCAAGTTTGTCATCAAGAATAACATATTGCCACTTCATGATCCAGGGAATTTTGAATTTTTTAGTAAAATGGAGAGTGTGAGGAAATTTGGCCCCGTGTTCATCGGTATTGTAAAGATTTTTTAATGATTTAAAAGCTTCAATGATTTTTAACGGAAGGATATCAGGAATAAGACCAAATTTTGTCCACCAGTTGGAAAACTAGAGAGGGAGGATGCATCCAAATTCTTTATCAAAGCTTAAGAACCAGGAGTGGTCGAATTTGGGATTTTGGAATAGCATGAATTTGAACCAAGCATTGACATAATTGTAAAAGCAGAATGGGATTGGGAAATCATCTAATTTTCTAGGTTGTGAGGGATGTTCCGCGCAATCTTTTTCAAAAATGATTCTATCGAAATATACACTGTGGTAAATGAGTTTTTGGCGTTCAGTCTTACTGTAAATGGGTTTAAAATGGACAAATTTTGTCTGGAGTAGGATATTGGTGTAATAAGAAAGTTTTCTGAGGATGTTCAGGAATCCAATGAAATTGAAGGGTAAAGTAGGAAGTAGCAATTTGAGCAGGAAATTTAATGTGAGATCGATTTAATTCAATGTGAAACAAATGTTCAAAATGAGGAAGAATGATATAAGCCGAGGTTTTATCATATTTAATGAAAGGAGCAGCGGTTTTTTTAGAAGCGATGACGGAAGGGTCATAATCTAAAATAAGAGCACTGGAGTAAGTGGCTGGTGATCCAGGATTGAAAGCTGAGAAACGGTAGGCTAGATGAATTGGTAGCTGGAGGAGAAATGGCAGTCTCTGGTTTCAAGACCAGAGGCTTGGATTCAATCTTCTCTTTGTCCTCTTTGCTTGCCATGCTGGCACTGCAAAAATTCATGAGTGAGAAAATCTGGAATAGAATTATTGGAGCCTTTAATGTATTCAATATCAAAATCAAAAACACTTAAAATGGCTTGCCATTTGGCAAAAATTTGTTTTGATGTAATATTTTCAACATCTTTTTGCAAAATGTATTTAGCAGATTTACAGTCAATGTGTAATAAAAACTTTTGATTTAACAAATCATATTGAAATTTAGTAATGCATAAAACTACATAAAGAATTTCTTTCTTAATGGTACTATATTTGGTTTGAGCCTTATTCCAAGACCCAGAATGGAATCAAACAATTTGTTCTGGAGATCCTGGAGAAACAATTTGTTTTACAATACCTCCGAAGCCAATTTCAGAAGCATCAGTTTCAACAATTTTGAAAGCATTGTCTGAAGGAATTCCTAGACAAGGTAAAGCCTTGACATGGGCTTAATTTCTCTGACAAGCAAAGTGTGAGTGTCAGTCCAAGGGGAAGGATTGCTTAGCAAACGGTCAAACAAAGGTTTACAGTGTTTTCTCAGATCTTTGTAGAAGTCTGCAATATAATTTAAAGAACCTAAGAATCTTTGGAGCTAATTTTTATCAATGATGACATCAGGAAATTTATCGGCAAATTGAATGGCTCTATCAATGGGTCTTATCCGACCTTCAAAACTATCAAAACCAAGGAATCTAATTTTGGTTTGGAAAAGTTTGATCTTTTTAGTAGAAACAACAAGTCCATTGTGTTTGACTGTTTCTAGAAACGAATTCAAATGTTTCCAGTGTTCATCAACAGATTTAGAATAAATCAAATCATCATCAATGTAAATGATAGTAAAGTGACTAAAGGGATTGAACATATCATTCATGATATTTTGGAATTCACTAGGAGCATTTTTTAGACCAAAAGGCATAACATTCCACTCATAATGTCCAAACGGGGTGGTAAAAGCAGTCTTATACCGATCTTTATCATCAATTTGGATTTGCCAAAACCCTGACTTCATATCAAACTTGGAGAAAACTATAGCCTCACTGATTCGACTAACTAAATCCTTTCTATTAGGGATGGGGTATCTGATCCATTCTAGTACATCATTGAGTGGTTTATAATTGATTATAAGCCTAGGAGTTCCCCTTTCGACTTCAGCATTTTCATTATGTAAAAAGCAGCACAAGACCAAGGAGACTTGCTCTTACGAATGATACATTTAGCAAGTAAATCAGCAATCTCTTTTTGGCAAAAATCTAAAGTTTCAGCATTCATTTGAATGAGTCTGGCTTTAGTGGGAATTTTATTTTCAGAAAAAAATTTTAATATATGGTAAAGAAACAATGTGTTTTTTCCTATGCCAAAAAGCAGTAGGAAGATCAGAACAAACAAAATCAATGATGCGGCTATTGAAAGAGGCAATTTTAAATTGCAATAATTTATCAGAAAGTTGTTCAGCAATCTTTTTGTATTTAACTTCTTGTTTTAAAAAATTTAAATGTTTAGTTTTAGCAAAGATAATGTTAAAGTGGCTAATATCAATTTCAAATTTGTTAGCAAAATAAATTTTACTTCAACACCCATTTTAATAGTTGAAACACCAGATTCGGCAACAGAAAAAGGATAAAGCATGCAAATGAAAGGAAGACCAAGAATAACCTTTTCAGTCATATTTTTAACAAGAACAGCAGAAGTATCAAAACAAATATCACCCTAGCAAACATGTATATTTGATTTGCAAACGGCTTTCACTGGCATAATTCAACCTTTCAGTGGATTTTTCAAAATATTTGCTGGGCATTATTCCTTCTTGAATACAATTTAAATCAGCACCAGAGTCAATCAAAGCAATGGTATCAAAGGCATAATCAGGAGCAATGATAATATGAACCTTAGAATACCATTTAGGTGAAATAATCTTGTTAATAAGACTGATAATCTTAACTTCATTGGAAATCACTTTATTGCTGGATTCCGCTTCATCAGAATGCGCAGATAGCTCAGATTCCTGTACGTTAGGTTTGCTATTCAATTTTTCTTGAATTTATTTTTTCTTTCATGCCAGTTCTTGGATTCGGTCCTGTTACTTTTTCTTGGATTTTTAAGCTTTGACTGTAAATAATGTACTTTGAGTTCTTCATTTAGGTTTGGTTTGGTTTGGTTCGACTGGAATTTGGGGGTTTCTTTGTGGATTTTCGTTTTTTTAAATTTTGTAACTTTTGGAGTATTTAATAAATAACTTTAGGACCTAAAGTGATGTGAAACAAACTTTTATGTTTACCACTACCATTTATTGTAACTAGGTCTGACAATTTTTGTCATGACCTAAGAACCCGATACGAAATTAAAGGGTTAGGATTTAGGAGTCTAACTTGTTTAATTAAATGGGTTGGGTTAGGATTGGCCTATATAGTCATATACCTATGCCTTGACACAAATTGAAACCTTTACACGACATAATGCCTTGCAATTTTTGATATGAGCCATGAACTCGCCACGAACACAATATAAAATTAGAGTGATAAGATTAAAGGGTTTGACCTGTTTAATTAAATGGGCCAGGTTAGGATTAACCAATATAGTCTTATACCTACACATTGACATGATCCAAACCCAACACACGTACACGAGTTGCCACCACTAATTGTAACCTTTTTTTTTTTTTTTTTTTACTTAACAAAAAAGGTTGTTATAATTTTGTATTTATCTAGTTTCCTATGATAAATATGTACAGATTGCCAAGTAATTACCAAATAGGGTAACTTAATTTGAATTAGAGTAACCAAGATCTCATGTTAGTAAATCACAAGAGTCACTTCTTTAGTAGGATTAGGAAAACCTAATTTGGGGTGAAAATGGAGGAAAACCTAATAAACCTAATAAAATCTGAGGTCTAACTTTCCTAGTCCAAGTAGAATTAGGAAAACCTAATTTGGGGTGAAAATGGAGTCTGGCCACATCTCTTTTTGCTCTAGCGCACGAGTACTCTCAATCGCAAGGTTAAGCGCTCGATCACAGTTGTGCAATCAATCTTCTTGACTTGGGCGCTAGAGCGCTGATGCGCTCGAGCCTAGGTGAAATGCGCTCAATCGCACTGTGCCTGGATGCTTGTGCTTGATCTAAAACTTCTAGCTTTTTTCCAAAATTGCACTTTAAGCCCGAGACTTCTAGAAATGCTTCCTTTTCTACCATGACCTACAAAGAGATAGAAAACACAAAAAAGAAATAAAATAGCACAAAATAACAAAACTAAGAAATTAACAAGTGTAAATTAAGGGGCTAAAATATGAATATTTTAGCACATAACAATTGTGTTTGTCTTTTTACGTTTGCTCATGAGTAAGAATCATTGTTTATGTGAAAATTCATTCTCTTCAATAATATAGTGCTGACAATGTTTGTGGGTATCATTTATGTTAAACCCTCACGAGACTTCACTCGTCCACTAGGGATGCCTAGGGTTTTAAAAAGCTTGTTGCATATGCTAAATGCAATCGTATATCCCACGATAGAGGATTTATGTTTCATGTTTTCATTTTATTTTTAGTTTTCTATTGCTAAGGGATTAGCAATATGTAAGTTTGGGGGTGTTTGATGAGTGTCAAATATTGCATATTTGAGCCCCTAAATTTGCATATGTTAATTCTTTAATATTGTTATTTGTTTGATGTTGTTTTGTTTTAGTGTTTTCAGGTTCCTAAGGAAAAATGCAATAAATTTCATTGATTTTGAGCTTAAAGCAAAGGGAAAAAAATATAAAAAAGCCACCCAAACTACTCGTCGTTTTCGATTTAGCCCCTTAATGTTAAAAAAGTGATAAAGTAGCCCCCCAAACTACCAAATTATTGCATTTTGGCCACTCCGTTAGTCAAAACCGTCAGTTAGGACGGAAACTACAAAACGACGTCGTTTTGTTATGGGTAAGTTACTACAATGCCCTTTTATGAAAAAACAAAATTGGGAAAAATATAAAAAAACCCCCCAAACTACCAGCCGTTTTCATTTTAGCACCCCAATGTTCAAAAAGTGATAAAGTAACCCCACAACAAAACGACGTCGTTTTGTTGTTTCCGTCCAAACTGTCGGTTTTGACTAACGGAGTGGCCAAAATACAATAATTTGGTAGTTTGGGGGGCTACTTTATCACTTTTGAAACATTAGGGAGCTAAATAAAAAACGGCTGATAGTTTGGGGGGCTTTTTTATATTTTTTCCTAAAGCAAATTTTGAGAAGACCTAGATGGTGTGGTTAAGTTTAATCAAATCAAGGAAATGATTAAATCGGAATTTCTCTAATTTGAGTGAAAATCGGATTGGATTAAATTTTAGAGTTTGCATACGCCTTAGTATTTTGAACATAACTTTCAGCTCAAGTATCGGATTAAAGTTAAACTAGTGGCGTTGGCAAGCTGACTTAAAATACTATAAATCACTGTGAAATAGAATTTTCCAAATTCAGACGTTTGCTATGCCAAAAGCGTCACGCAATATAAGAACGCATATTTGTGCGAATCCTATTCCGATTTGTACTAGGATTACTTCATAATTTGACTAGGAGATTAAAGTATTATTTTTCTGGGATTTCTAGGGCTTCTAAGGTTTGTTTGCTCCATATAAATAGGACCTAAAGCTTCAGAAAAAATGAAGAGGCTACAGAGGCTGCAAAGTACGAAATTTCAAGAGTAGTTCTCCATTTATATTAGTTTTTCCTTTATTTTTTTCATAGTTATGTGTAACTAAATTCCTAACTAAGTTTGAGGATGTAGCCTCAGCAATGAAGCGCAACAATGTTTTCATATAAGTTAATATTATTCGATTTTATTGAGTTTTAATATTTCAATTGTTCTATTTCAATTCAATTAGTGGGATGATTGCTTGGGTTTTTATTTATCAAAATATTGGATATTCATTGTGTTTCGTTCTACAGATACATTTGATGATTTGGTTTAAATTGGATATCTTTTGTGATTTACGGATACATTTGATGATTTAATTTAAACTTGATATCTTTTGTAATTTGTGCAAATAACGGATTCAGTGAATGATTTAATTAATCTATAAAGCCTAGTCGGAAATACATAAGATTTTTATAGTAAGAACTTCGGATATATATTGATGAACATGTGAATATGTTGCTATGATTTGGTGGGTGTAAATTCCAAAACCTTGGTACTTTATCTTTTGATTATTTTTATCTTATTTAGTTTATGTTTTCTTTTTATCGCAAACAGAAAAATCACTCATCTTTTAGAACTAGGTTAAGATTCAATTGATTTAGATATAATTGTTTTCATAAACACAATTCCCTGTGGGCTCGACCTCGCACTTGCAATCCTTTTACTGCAAACGATTCGTGAACTTGCGAGTACAATTAAAATTTCACAATATATAATATTGCATACAAATATTGATTCATATTTAACATAATATGTAGTAATAATAACAACTATATATATAATATCTTAAACAAATTGATTATTATATTTTAGGTCTCAATACACCAAACGGTAAATCTAAAATCACCAAAAATAAAACAAAACTAACATATCCCATATAAAATTGAACTTCCTTATTACATAGTTTTAGGTCCAAAATGGCCTAATTTAAAAACTCAAAAACACAACTGTATAAAATCAAGGAGTATAACATCCATGTTTATCAGTATCCTAAACTCAAAACAATATTATTTAAAACAAGAGACAATTGAGAACAGTTTTCTAACAAGTCCTGCTCATGATGTGAAAACCATGTGTTTGTGTGGAAATTGTGTTTGTCAATGACATAGTGCTACAAATGTTTGTGGGTATCATTCCTGTTAAACCCTCACGAGACTTCATTCGTCCACTAGGGATGCTTAGGGGTTTAAAAGGCTTGTTGCATATGCTAAATGCAATCGTCTCTCTCACGACTGTGGACTTATGTTTCTTGCTTTTATTTTTTTTTTCATTTTGTTTTGCTAAGGGACTAGCAAAATGTAAGTTTGGGGGTATTTGATGAGTGCCAAATATTGCATATTTGGACCCCTTAATTTGCATTTGTTAAGCCTTTCGCTTTATTATGTTTTGATGTTTTGGTTAGTTTTTGTGTTTTAGTGATTTGCAGGTTGTTAAGAGAAAAATGCGGCTTTAAGGTGAAATTTGCAACTCATTCCATTAATTCTGAGACTTAAGACACTTCAGGGAGCATTGGCAGCAAATTGGAATCGAGCGATGATTCGCAACCGACGAGTCCCACTAAAAAGACCATATCTAAAGTTTTATAGCTTGGATTCAAGCGATCTTGGTGTTATTGGAAAGCTAACTTAAAGATCTACAAAGTCATGTTTCACAAGAGTAGGCTAATTCTGATTGGAAGTGCGCTTGAGCGCACGTTTAGTGCAATCAATCACACTCTCGCCCTACGCAGAGGAGGCATGTTGCACGAGTGCGATCGAGCGCACTCGGCTGACCTAGCAGCGCTGAAACCCTAAAATTAGCTTATGAATATCATTCTTTTTCATTGTAAACGTACGGAGACTCGCTGGGGGCGGCGTACTTTGTCCAAATTCGTGTTTTTTGGGTTTTTGGAGCTTTAAACTCCAATTCTATTGTAAGTTTTACGTTTTTTTCATGATGTCAATTCAATTTGTTATTGTTTTTGTTATCATGAGAGGCTAAAACTTTAAACTAATGTTGAAGATGAAGCATCGTCATTGATAAAACATTTATGTTCTTGTCGTTTTATGTATACAATGTGATTTTTAATTAAATTGTTGTTCAAAGTTAATTCAATTGTTTGATCAATTTCATTTGATTGAATGTTGTCCTTTTATTCATGCTAAATTTTATATTTGTTGTGTTTCGTCTGGGGGTACATCGAATGATTGGATTGAGACTATTATCCATTGTGATCTACGAATACAGTGGATGATTTAATTTCAATCAAATAGTCGTTGTGATTCTTTTAACGGATGGATTTATCGAATGATTTAATATGCGTGTTTATGACTTTTGATCAATGTATAAACTTTTTGGTTGTCTATTGTATGCATAAAATGCAAGAACATGTTGTTTGATTTGGCGAGGCGGATTAGGATAACTTTAATACTCTTCAATTAATTGTTTTCAAATCATTTAGTTCATTTTATGTTTTTGCATGATAAAAATATGAAATTTGGAACTAGGTTAAAATAAAATTGGTTTAAATAAAAAAATTAATTTTTCCAAATACGACTCCCTATAGATTCGACCTCGCATTTACACACACATTTTACTGCACACGACTCGTGTGCTTGCGAGTACAATTAAATTTGTACATCACCTGCCATCCCACAATGAGAAAAAATAGGTCTATCTTTCCTATAGTTGTTCTGTTTAACAAATCTAGGCCCTTGTACATGGTCATAAAAACAGTGGGTTCATGATGCTCAATGGGAGAGGAAATGGGAGCAGGGACAAAATTGGTCATTAGGGCAGAAGATTCATGGCTTAGAGAGGTAACCGTAATTTCTCTTTGTTTTTCCTCTTGAATTATAAAATAAAAAAACCTTGTGTAGAGTAGGCAAAGGATCTGTTAAAAGTATTTGAGCTCTAACAGCAGAAAATGAATCATTCATCCCTATTAAAAATTAATAAACCTTTTCTTGGCCATGAAGCTCAATAACAGAATTAACTCTACCACAATTACAACAGGTGCATACAAACATAGGCCTATAATTGTTGAGTTCCTCCCACAAAAGTTTAAGTCTTGTATAGTATTGACTTAAAGAAGAGTTGTCCTGAGTGATGGCTGGAATGGCCTTCTGCAGTTGGAAAACTCTAGGACCATTTCTCTGAGAATAACTCACCTTAAGTTCATCCCACATATCTTGGAAAGACTTGATATAGATGATGGTTGAGGCAATATCCTTCGAGACAGAATGAAGGATCCAGGAAACCACCATATCATTGCATCTAGTCCAGGCCTGAAGAAGACTATCATCAGCTGGTGGTTTTGGCATTGAACCATCGACAAAGCATAGCTTGTTCTTAGCGCTTGTTCTTAGCACTTAGAGAAACAAGCATGGAACAATTCCATGTGTTGTAGTTTGTCTCTAACAGTGGAGTACCAACAAGATTGAGCGCTGGATTTTCTCCATTACTGAGAAACAGAGGATTGCAAGGATCGATGGATTGATTGTTTACAAAAACGGAAGAAAAAGGAATAACCAATTATGGTGCCATTGAATAGGTAAGCTTCACAAAAAAGTGAGGGGCTCTGATACCATGTCAAACACAGCTTATTGTGTTGAGGAAGCCGTGAAACAAAGTATGAAGAACAGAGAAAAGAATAAGAGAAAAGGAAGAAGGAGAAGAAGACTTGAGAAGATTGAACAAGTTGAGAGAGAATTTGAGAAGTGTATTCTCTATTTATTCAATCTTAATGAACTACAATGAAGGAAATCAACTTATATACTTGATTACATTGATAACAGAACTTAACAAACTAACTAACTTCAAGTTAGACTTAAAAAGAGAATAGTTCAAACTGTAACTAATATGAAAATAGCTTGTTTTACACGTGCAGCCAACTCTAACTAATGTTGAGTTGTCTGATACAAATCCTCGGCTATTTTCCCTATCAAGACCAAATCCAAGAACTGACATAAAAGAAAAGGTAAATTCAAGAAAAATTTAACAGGAAACAACCTAAAACCGAGAAATAAGTTTTCGGTTTTTATTTTTCTTTTGGGCTTTTGAAGGAGGATGAGGAGGAGGAGGAAGGGATTTACGTACTCGGGGCGTAGGTGAGAGCGGATTCAAACCAGAGCTCAGCCTTTCACACGTCTTCTTCACTGTCTCCCTTCATGAAATCAAAGAACCGCGGCGCCGAGAATTCATAAGCCTCTTTGATCGTCGTCATCGAAATTGACGAGCCAAGGTTTTGTTTGTGTGTGAGTCTCTCAAGCTTTTCCTGGTGCTTGGAGAAGAGAAATTGAGAGGAAAATCATTAGTGGACAGTGCTTTATGAGAGTGAGAGTGAGAGGAAGAGAGAATTTTAACGTTCGGATCACCAAAGGTGGAATTTTTTTAATTTGGTAAAGGCGTTCAAATCCAACGCCCAGGTGCGTCTTGTTTTATAATCTGAACGTCCTTAAATAGTGTTGTTTTTCTAGAATTAAATTTGAGTAATGATAAGAAAAATTTTAGTGCACAACGTCAACATTATTTAGCATGTTATACCCTTTTTTTTTTTTTTAATTTCCGCATAAGAATAAGGAGATTCGATTTAGTGACTTCCACTTCATGAGACATGGTCTCTAGCCAATTAAAGTACCCGTTGGAGACATTTAACATAGCATACTCTCTCTGTACATAGACACAATAACATGGGCAAACAGAGAAAAACAACGGAAAAGTATGAAGAGTAATATTACTTTTTCATATCATTTATCATTTTTTTTTTATCGGTTGACATGATACATTTTAAATGGTTTTTTTTTTTTTTTTTTAAGTAATTGACATGTGATTATTTAAAACGCTTAGTGTAAAATAAATGTGATTAATGAGTCTAAAACAGTAATATTACTAAAGGAGAAGTGATACGCTTACCAAATTTTGTTTTCAAAAGTTGGTTCTCAAATAATGTGTCATCATGAATGTGATCAATTATTTTGAAAATGTGTCATTATCTGATAGAATGGTGACATATTCCTTGAGAATTAACTTTTGCATAAAAAAATTTGAATTTTTCTCATGTCAAAAATAAAAAAATGGCCCAATAAACAGTGCACAGATATGTGCATGCTATGATAATGAATCAACAAACTAAACGTTATTGGGTTTTTCTAGAAATTTCTACACTTTTTTTTTTTTTTTTTTTTGGATGTTTCACGAGTTAAACAGATTTTGGTGTTCCGGTTGAGTTGCATGTTTTTTTTTTTTTTTTTTTTTTTTGATTTGTTTTTTTGATTTTTTTTGTTTTGATTTTTTTTTTTTTTTTTTTTTTTTATGGTTCTTTCTCATGTAGTCATAAAAAATTAAAATAAACCCGCTTTCATTGCTATTACAAGTGTTAAAAAATACATTTTTTAGATTTAATTTTAAAATTATATCTGACGCTTTTTTAGATAAACATCTTTGTTTCGTCCTTGTACATACACACGTAGAGGAACTAATTAATTTTTATTATTATTTTTTTTGACATGTCCACACAAGAGGGGGAGGGAGGATTCGAACTAGTGACGTTCGCTTCATAAGGCGTGGTCTCTAGCCGATTGAGCTATCTCTTGGGGACAAAATTAATTAATTATGTGTTCTTCTTGGCTTCGTTTGCCCCCAGCCAGGGCCAGTACTGTAGCTGGAACGGCACTGTTCCAGCTACAGTACTAGCAGCAAAAATTTACTTTTTACTTAATTTTTTTTTTCTTTTAAGCAAAATATTAAAAGAGAAGAAAAAAGAAAAAAGAAAAAAGGAGGAGAAAGATGGGGTGGTTCCAACCACCCCTTGGCCAAAATGGGGTGGCCGGACCACCCCATTTTTGGCCAAGTGGGTGGCTTTGGCCGATCTAGGGGTGGTCGAACCACCCCCATACCGGCCATGGGGGTGGCTCCAGCCACCCCCTTGGCCAAAAATGGGGTGGTCGAACCACCCCATTTTGGCCAAGAAACCACCCCATCTTTCTCCTCATTTTTTCTTTTTTTTTTTAATATTTTGCTTTAAAAAAAAAAAAAATTAAGTAAAAAGTCAATTTTTGCTGCTGGTACTGTAGCTGGAACAGCTACAATACCGGCCTTGGCTGGGGGCAAACGAAGCCATTGTTTTTTTGCAGAATAGGATTCCTGACTAGATATGGATAGAGATGGAGATGGTGATGACGTCCATTCACTGAGAAGAAATGATAAAGGCATTAAGATTTTAATAATGTAATTATGTTAATTGGCAAAGCATGTTGGACACTCAGTGGAATATATTATATACACATAAAAGCAAAATTTAGTAAATAAATTTAGGTTTTTTTTTAAAAAAATAATAATAAAATAAGAACTCATAAAAATAGTCATTTAATAAGCTCTTCACTCTATTTAAAATTTAACAAGGCATACAAATATCAAGAGCCAAAAAGTGAAAGCTAGTTAAAATTCTAAGTTATATAATATATTCACGTATGAGAATCCAAATACTATTCACCCCAAATACTATTTACCTTTTTTTTTTTTCAAAAAAATCAACATCAAAATATTCTCATTTTTTAAATCACATAATTCACTTTTTACTACTATTTAAATAAAAAAATTACAATAAAACAAATTTTTTTTTACTTTTCAATACCACTTTTTTACTTTTTTATATTAATTATTACATTCATTTTTTTTCTTACCAAACAATAAACAGTATTGGGGGCTGGCATGTTGTTTAACAAACTACCCCTATATATTCATTTTTCTTCTCTCTCTCATCTACCGAGAATAAAAAATATATATATTTTACTAAAGTAGAAAAAGATTTAAAGAATTTGATATTTGATTTATTTTAAAAGTGTCTCTCTAAATAAAATAAATAAATAAAAATTCCTTTTCAAATTTAATTTTAATTTAAAGAGCTCAGTAACCATATATACATTTCCCATGAATAAAAATCAGACATACAATCCTTGGGGTTATTTATATATTTGCTTCTCATTAGTTCTCTGACCCAATTCCCATTGGAAGAAAAGAAAATCTATACTGACATGATTGATATGGTTCATAATCCACTACTAAAAGTGAAATTGTTTTCCAAAATTACTTTGTTCGTAGTAGAATTTGTGTTTTCAAATTATAAGCAATGGTGCAACGTTCTCATATTTGGCCTTAACCAGTTTGATATGGTTACTGACAATTAGTCAAATTCAGCTAACTAGTAGCTGATTGGAAAATCACCCATCTTATACATAATCAAAGTAAATGTATAAGAAGGTTAAATTAGTAATTCTAAGAAATCTAAAAATCTTAACAAAAACATATATTATCATTGAACAAGACAACGAGCTACTAATCAAAATACATATACTATAGTCAAACCTGATTATACAAAGTAGGTCTATGGCTTGTCCTAATAACCTAAAGTGGCAAACGTGCCATAGTCCTCTTCTCATAAATAGGTTTTCCTAAGGCAAGTAATCTACAAATCGTACTAACTGTGTAAGAAATTATAGTTGAGTATGAAATGAGTCAATTATTTATGAACGGTAATATACATGTATTTTCAGATAAGAAATTAAATGAGGTGTTATCTCTCTTATTACACCATAAAATTATAGTTGTATTTTAACAATAAGTAGGTGTAATTCCAGCGGCAATTGCTTATAAATTTTACAGTAAAAAAAACTAATGTTTTAATAGGTCGTAACTATTATTTATGGTCTACCCAATATATTACCCCTTCTTAGTAGGGTTGACACTGCCTTGAGAGACCTGTAATACAATGTCAGTGTCTCGGCCATTGTACGCTATCGTTCAAAACTAACAACCCGACCAAGTCCGACTTCGGGTAACCTATACTATTAATAATGTACGTCATGTAATGACCCGCTAATCAAACATGATCTACGCTACAAGAACGTGGCTATTTCCATAACAAAATATGACGTAGAATCATCCGAGCTTGGAAAGCAGTCTCTACCCATACAGTGGAAAAATGGCTTCCCCTTTTGGTTGGCTCTTTCAAAATCAACTTTGATACTGCAATTAGGAACACTTTCTTAGCCCAGGCAGCAGTGTGTCATGACTCCTTCGGCACCATCATCCAGTCTTCTTCTCTCATCCGTCCCCCTTGCTACCCCACTTATGGAGAGGCTCTTGTGGCTCGTCTTGCTACCTCCTTGGCGGTCTCCCCCAAGCTTTCCTCCTTCACTTTAGAAGGTGACTCTCTTGTGGTAATTTTGGCTCTTCAACATCTCTCTCTTATCCAAGATTGGCGGATTGCTAACCTCCTTTCAGACTCTTATCTCCTTGATCCCCATTCCTCCTCTTAGAAGGCAAATAAAATTCACATAAATGCAAACTTCTATGTCTCAACGATTTCCGTCCTTCTTCTTTCTCTATTTGTAGTGGCAATGACCCTCCTACCTCCTCCTTTGTAGCTTAGCTCTCTGTTTGGCTAAGGCCTTTGCTTGCTGTGGTGTTGTTTGTTTCTTGAAATGTACTTAAAAAAAAAAAAAAAAAAACAATGACATTCTACAACACTTTTTATATATATATAGAAATGCTATTTTATATTATGTGGTATATTTTCCATCCATCTCAATTTTTTTTTTTTTTTTTCAAATCAACCATATGAATTTGCGTGGAATTTTAAAATTCAATGATTAATTTGAATTATTAAAAAAAGAAAAAAGAAAAGAAGAAGATTATCACAGAATATGAAATACCACGTCTCCTTTTAACTCCTTTTACATCACCAGATGGCTGCCTCTGGATTCACATGTCGGCTATTAAAAGCACCCATCTTGGATCACGTGTTGGTTTTTTGGTCCGCATAAATATTGCTTCAACTTTTTTTTTCTTTTTTTTACTTACTCATACAAAACGCAGAGAAAAAATTCGAATTAGTAATTTTCATTTTATTTTACTTTAACTTATTTAAAAATGGCAACTCCAACTAGATCTACCATTTTTATTTATTTTTTAATAAACCACATCTATCAATTGATTTAACATTTCCTCCTAATTTGGTCGTTTCTGAAAAGTTTATTAAAAGTATTAATTGATTTATATTTAATTTTGTTAGATGGGCCATCTTTAGGGGTGTAAACGAGCCGAGCTTGAGCGAGCTTCCCTTGTTCAGGCTTGGCTCGTTTAAATTTGACTCGAGCTCGAGCTCGAGTCGAGCTTAAGGGCGAGCCAAAAAAATCGAGCTCGAGCTAATAATAAGTCGAGCCGAGCCAGCTCGCGAGCTGGCTCTTATATTTAATGTTTTTGTTTTCAATTTTTTTTTTTTAACTTCAAGTACTCTTAAAACGGCTTAAGAAGTTAGTTTGCATATGAGCATTTGCTTAACCTGACTAGTCGAGTATGGAGCCTGAGTCAATACAGCAAGGCATTTGGTTTCAAAGAGAGAGGATATGCATCC
This sequence comes from Corylus avellana, assembly GCF_965113065.1. Taxonomy (NCBI): domain Eukaryota; kingdom Viridiplantae; phylum Streptophyta; class Magnoliopsida; order Fagales; family Betulaceae; genus Corylus; species Corylus avellana. The sequence continues at coordinate 8,058,143 of NC_142494.1, forward strand.
TTTTATAGATAAACAAACTTAGAGATTGATGTTTTCTTAACAGGTAGTGATAGTGTTTGGGTCTATTTGATTCTTCAATAGTTTATACCTTTCACAATCTCCCTCAATAGTTTCTGCTTGATTCTTCTTCCTTTCGTTTGGATATGTTCTAATTGAATCAAGGTCTTTTTAATGATTGCTCTCTCTCTTTGATCATGAAGGGTTTAGAATTTTTCATTCTCTAACACTTAAATATAAATGCAATTTTAAGGTTTTAATAATTATGAGATTTATAATTAATTATGTATTACTTAGTTTATATATATATATATATGTATAGACACACACACACACTCGAGCTTATACGAGCTGTTCACGAGCTTAGCCGAGTCGAGCCGAGCTTGCTTCGTTTAATATTCGAGCTAGGATTTGTGTTCATGAAGTGTTTCGTTTAATATTCGAGTCGAGCACGAGCCGAGCTTGCTCGCGAGACGCTTCGCTCACTTAACAGCCCTAGCCATCTTCACTGATTAGTGATTAGATTGAGATAGATAAGTCATTTCATATTAAAAATTTAATGCTGTTGTATTTAATATTATTTTCACTATTACATGCAAAAACATTAATTGTTGACCCTGAAATAGATTTAGTTTTGTTTCAGATTTCTTTGTATTTGAAAAAAATAAAAAATAAAAAGATTTGGCAACTTGGTAAATTAATGTGTACTATTCTGACTTTTTCCCGGATTTCATTACCCAAAAAATGGGGAACCATAATAATTGTGTAATATATATATATATATATATATATATATATATATAAACTGCATGAGAAGTAGGGTCGCAAAACGAGTTCACGTGTCGGGTTTATATGAACTCAATTAACCCGCCAACCCGAACACAACATGTTTATTAAACAGAATTACGATCTATTTATGACACGAATCCGTTTAACCAAAATCTTAACTTTAAAATTATGTGTCGAGTTTGCAGATTGCGAGTTAAATTGTCAATCTTAAATTAAATTAAACTAAAATTTTACTTTAAAAAATAAACAAATTGAATAAACGTGTTAACCCGCGAACTCGATTAACACGTTTATGTCAAACCCGAATACGACATGTTTATTAAACGGGTTACCCATTTATGATCCGAACTCGTTTAACCTAAACTCTAACTCTAAAACTACGTGTCATGTTTGCGTCAGATTCGCAAGTTACGGGTAAAATTCCCATCCCTAATCAGAAGCACATTCTCATAAATGGGATAACTATCTTCTTCTTCTTCTTCTTTTTTTAATTTTTATTTATTTATACCACCCGTTTATGATCCGAACTTATTTAGCTTAAACCCTAACTCTAAAAGTACGGGTCATGTTTGTGTCAGATTCACAAGTTACGGGTTAAATTACCGACCCTAAATTCAGAAGCACTTTCTCATAAATGGGATAACTATCTTCTTCTTTTTCTTTTTTTCTTTTTTTAATTTATTATTATGACGAGAAACTTCTTTAAGGTAATGTCACTTTGTATATCCACTCCTGTCCTACAAATTTTAAGCCCATACAAAATACAAATTTTAAGCTCGTACAAAATACTGTTTATACACGAATCGAATAATATTACCGCAAATATTGGTTGAAAAGTCTAAACGAATAATATTACAACTTTATTAGTAGACTGACCTAAAAGAATTGTTGGCGAATAACTATCACCGCAAGTACTGGTTGAAAAGTCTAAAAGGGCATGCGAGATCTTAACTCATTATATCTGCAATGGATTTTGTATTTAGGGTGCTGGATCTTTCATGTCCCCACTTCCTCAACCTTGTCTTCCACATTTCGAAAAAGAAAGAAAAGAAAACAACAAAAAAGAGGAAACAAATTGCATGCACCTGTTACATTAAAAGTATCTGTCAAAGAAACTAAAAGTTAAAAAATTAAAAAAAAAAAAAAAAAAATTACTTCACTACTATTTGAATAAAAATAATTTCTAAAAATTGAATATACTGAACTTAAAACCCTTGTTGTGATACATACTACTTATCCAACCAAAAGTTTAAATCAATAAAAAATAATAAATTTAGTCATTTAATCAAGAAAAATGGTAGGTATTCTACTAAGAATAATGTGACTATTAAAATCACTCTTGGATCAAAACTTAATAATGATCAATCATAAGCTTAATGATGATTTTAATAACTACATCATTCTTAGTAGGACACAAGTAGGCCTCCTAGAATTATTCGTTCTTTTAGTGTTCTCCTGGCGTTCTCTTAATTGTGATGTAACTTTTAAAATCATCAATAGATTAAAAGTCAATAATGATAATCTCAAATTCAACAATTATTTTAAAAGTCACATCATAGGTAGGACGATATCAAGAGAACAGAAAAACACTAGAATAACGCTTAGCATTTTTCTTTGATTAATATTATAACACTTTTATTTGAAACATATAAAGTCTCAACCTTTTAATCTTGCACTTTTATTTGACATCTTTTATCTTTAAACTGAAAACCTCTAAATTTTTTACCACAAAATTGCCCATTTGGAATCACAAAAAGTGGAAAAGGAATAACAGTACAAATTAGTAATAAGAAAAAAGAGGATAAAGATTCTCTAAATTTTTAAAAATAATTTTAACGGTCAACTTCTTAAAATATTAATTAATATTTCGAAATTAATTAAAGACATATTGAAAAAATAAAAAAGCAGAGGGAAGAAAGGTCGTCGGCAAGAGCGCGTTGTCTTCAAAGAAAGCGGGCCAAGTGAGCAGACAAAGGAGAGCTTTTAAAGCCACCGCAGGTAACGCGTTCGAAAGTCAAACACTCTTCACCTTAATACGCTCTTGTCTTCCCCTTCTCTTCCAATCTTCTCTCTGAAAACATCCGACGAAAGCACACCATGACTGGCAGAGAAATCCTCCACAAGATGAAAGTCAGTGAGCTTCCCTTCTTTTCTTGAACCATATTAAGCTCTGGGTTTTGTTTTGTTTTGTTTTATTTACTGGGTGTCTTTGTTTGTTGCAGTTCTTGAATGCACTTTAGCTTGTGAGTTTGTAGTTTCATTTTTCTTTTGCAATTGCAGTGACTTTCGAGTGATTTTTTTTTTTTTTTTTGTAAAAAAGTGAGCTTTTTTAGCTTATGATGGCAGTGTTTGAATGAATGTTTTGATGTGCATCAGTAGTACAATAAGGCATGGATCTAAGGTTCTGTTTCTTTTTCTTCTCATTTTCATTGTTTGAAAAGCTATGTCATTGTGAAATCAGTTCTGGGTGTTCTCTGAATTTTGGGTCATTGGTGTTCCAAATTAAAGAATTGAGATTATGATTAAATTTTGATATTTGGAACTTCAACCATATTTGGAAATGTATGAACATGTATTCTGAGAGACTACTGAATCGATATTATGATGGTCCCGAAGTTTAAAAACTCTCAATTAAGGGTATCGAATTTTCAATTTTTTTTAGTTACCGCATTCCGTTATAATTTTCCGTTAAATGTTGTCAAAATTTCTAAAATATCATTTTTTTTATTATAAAAATTTTGTAAAGATTTAGTCGTTTATTTATTTTTATTAAAAAAAAAATCTTTGCAATATTTTTTATTTTTTATTTAAAAAAATGGGTATTTTGGAAATTTTTGACAAGATTAACCGAAAATCTTGACGGAACGAGGTAATTAAAAGAAATTGAAAGTTTGATACCCTTAATTGAGAATTTTTAAACTTCGACTTTGAGGGGATAGTGTCAAAACAAGTAGAAGTTTAAGGGGTTTTTGTGAAGTTTTCCAAAAATATAAATAAAATTTTGTATATTCATTTTTGTTTTTTTAAAAAATAAATATAAAAATTTGTATTGATATAGAGCTCAGCCTAGTGTTCCATCACATATGTATTACTCGAATTGGGTAATTCAAAAATAAAGTTAGTTATGTATTTGGTTTTCTGCCATTAACATGGTTCAGAAAAACTGAATTCTTTTTTTATGTTCAACCAAACGCACATGCACCTGATGCCAAGGTTCTCCTTGTATGGAAGGTTGTCTTTGGTCGTTGCAAACAGCACCAAACCATTAACCATGAGATACATTTTTAGGTTAAAGCACTAGGTATATACTCAAAAAATTTATACTGTCTGTATATATTTTAACAGAGAATTTGCTAATAAGTACTTGGATTTTATAACTAAAACCATAGTTAGGACCTGATCGTGTGTGCGTGTGAGGGGCCTAAAAATGCGTTTAACATTCAAAAAGTTCATAAGAAGAAAAAAGTATCTGTTTGGTCAAAAAAATTGAAAGCGCTTTTAAGGGTTCAAAAAACCCCAAAATGACCAAAACATACTTTTGGCAAAAGTTTAAAGAATGAAACTTTTTCCAAAAAGCGTTTTTTGACTTAAAAGCTCTATTTTTGAAACATAATGCCAAACCTGTTCTTAATGTTTGTATATTATTTATTTGAAAATAATGTCTAGATTAGTTACTTGTCCTTGTTTTTCGGTTTCTTTGGTTACTTCTCTCTAGTTGAAGGCTTTTGGTTCATCTGACACTGGAAAAGGCAAAAGCAAAATGTCAAAGCACATCTCACATGGCTTCCACATGGTAAAGGGAAAATCGAATCATGACATGGAAGATTATGTAGTTTCTGAATTCAGGCAACTTAGTGACAAGGAGTTGGGCTTATTTGCAATATTTGATGGCCATTTAGGTCACGATGTTGCAAGCTACTTGCAAGGCCACCTGTTTAACAATATCTTAAAACAGGTTATCAATTTCATCTCCAAATGATTTTAGCTTTATTTTCTTGCATTTGGTTATTGTGTCTAGCTTTTATTTTCTTAAATTTCTCTGGTCATTTGCTCTGTCCTATCTTTTTGAAATTTGCTTTGCTGCAAGCAGGATGACTTCTGGACTGAAACAGAGAATGCTTTGAGGAGAGCTTATCGTCTGACAGATGATGAGATATTGGAGAAAGCATTAGTATTGGGAAGGGGAGGTTCAACTGCCGTAACTGCAATACTGATCAATGGTGAAAAGCTGGTGGTAGCAAATGTAGGAGACTCTCGGGCCGTTATATGTAAGAATGGTGTAGCCAAACAACTCTCAGTTGATCATGAGCCAAGCAGGGAGAAAAGGTTGATTGAGAGCCGTGGTGGTTTTGTGTCAAACCTTCCCGGTAATAAGCTTTCCGGACTAATAACCAATGAGGAGAGCTTTTCTCTTTTTATTTTGGGAAGATTAAAATGATAGAATCAATAAATTCCAAACTGTGTTACATTTACTATTATAATCAGTACTTAAGTGTTTCTATTTGACGGTTACAGCAGTGTTGAGTTTTTTAGACACCAATGTTATTTTTTGCCTTGTTACTTAAGATTGTTTATTTTGTATAGGATTCTGCAGTTGTCATGTGAAATGTACATCATCTTTTATGGATTTGGTTATTTGAGCTCTTTCTGAAATTTCCATTTTTTAGGACAAACCTTAAAGTTTGGCTAGCAAGTTAAAAAGTTGACATTTCAATGATCAGTCCAGCTGGAACCTTATGTATATTTTCCTACAAGTAACACTTGCAAAATTTCCTCTTTGTCCATGTTTAGCATAGATGGCATATAAGATGTATAGTTTAAGTGGATGGAAGATGGCCTTCATAATGAGCTCTCTCACTTTATTGGTAGAGCATTTCTTGCTACATTGGCTGACCATGTAAATGACATTCTTGAATAGCCTTTTTAGTACAAAATCTGGTTTTAGAATTGAGGACTATATTTCTTAATGCTTGCAGGGGACGTCCCTCGTGTCGACGGGCAGCTTGCTGTAGCAAGGGCATTTGGTGATAAAAGCTTAAAGTTACACCTTAGTTCAGAACCTGATGTGACAATTGAGATGATAAGTCAGGATACAGAATCCATTATTTTAGCAAGTGATGGAATATGGAAGGTCAGTTGCTCTTAAGGCTGGTTATCATCTTCATGTTGTTTCTATTTACTTTGGGATATGGTGTACTTTCTAGCCCTAAACGATAGGATTGTGTGCAATTTCCCTATCCGTAAGCTTTAAATTTGAGCAATCGATCTCCTAAATCATGTGATTAGTTGCAATTTTCCCCTAGAATTAAAATTTCTGCAATTTACATCATATCTATCCTGGATTTTCACAAGCTTATCAAGTAATACAAGAAAAAGTTAAAGAAAAATAAGCACATAATTTCTGTGTTAGTGCAATAAGCTCGCGAATTTTATGGTTTAAGTAAAAAACAAAATTAAAAAACTTTTAACAGTAAAGGGACATTGCAATTGACCCCATAAATTCAAAGTTTAGGTGGGGATTTTGCAACTAACCTCATAGTTTAAGCAATATACCCTTTTCATTATAATGAAAACAAATTGTTGAAGGGTACGTCTACATTTAAAAAAAAAATTGGATTATGTTTTCTTATTTGTTTGGTGTGTTTACATGTTTAAACATGCTTGAAATGTTGGATTTCTGACGTTTTCTCAATATTTGGGCAGGTGTTGTCAAACGAAGAAGCGGTAAATTGTATTAAAAACATTAAGGATGCTCAGTCAGCAGCAAAGCACTTGATAGAGGAGGCTGTTTCTAGGAAAAGTAAGGATGACATATCCTGCATAGTTGTGAAGTTCCAATGATATATATTCTTTGCATAAGCTGTCTCATGGATTTCTTTAAATGGTGGTCCAAAACTGGGTCATATGTGTGTGTATATGAGACATATATTTGTTTCTTTTATTACCTGCAAAGATTGTTGTTTTCTTCTATGACAGTCATATGTACAAGTAATCACTTACCATTATTATTATTATTTATTTCATTAAAGCACCTTGTGCTCAAAACTCTGTTTTTCTTCTTGTGAGTTGCTGCTGCAATGCTAGTGTCGGTTTGTTTTTGGTTTGAAAAATGATTTTGATACGTCATAAAGGCGAAACTGTTTCTTTGTTTTGAGTTGTTTGTTAATGTATTTGTCTTGAAATCAAAGAACAGAGAACATTTCTTCTTGATTGAATTTTACTCAGTACTTCGCAATTTAAGCTTTGCCTAAAGTTGTTAAGATGTCCAAGACATATTGGAAAGACATAGAGATGTCTGTGTACTTCTCCAGACATGCAAAACAATTAGCAAAAGAGTTTCTTCACAGACATGCAAGACATGATGAAATGGCAAATCTCTTTGCTTTTCCAGTTCTCGACAATATTTGATTACCACAAAACCAAAAACCACAAGATTAGTGAAGATAGCAGGAGCAGTTCAAAATACAAATATGTAGCTTGTTAGAGCATTTTCAGGTCCAAAGATTTGCTACCTCAGCGATTTTCTTCATAACAAAATTGAGAGGAAACCCTGTATGGCATTGGCGTTCCTATAAGACAAAAATAAGGTCAAAGGGTCTTCAGCTGGGACCAAAGACTCTTTAATGCTACCAAAGACTATTTAATGCTTAAGTTAGCATATTTATTTGTGAAATAAGAAAATAATAGAAAATTACTTCTAGGTCCGGTGTGTGTGAGAGGTTATGAGAGAGGGAGGGGATAAGAGGGACAGAGAGATAGAGAGAGGGTCTTAGAGAGACGTGAGAGAGACTTATAGGAGTTTCAAGAGAGATTTTGGGGGGAGAGAGGGGGCATGAGAGTCCTGTGTGTGAGAGGTATGAGAGAGGAAGGGGATAAGAGGGAGAGAGAGGTATAGAGAGGGTCTTAGAGAGACGTGAGAGAGAGACTTTTAGGAGTTTCAAGAGAGATTTTAGGGGGAGAGAGGGGGCATGAGAATCCCGTGTGAGAGGTATGAGAGAGGGAGGGGCTAAGAGGGAGAGAGAGGTAGAGAGAGCGTCTTAGAGAGACGTGAGAGAAAGACCATTAGGAGTTTCAAGAGAGATATTTTAGGGGGCATGAGAGTCCGTGAGAGTCTAAGATGGTAGAGACTTTGAGTCTCTTAGAGAGAGGCATGGGAAATGAGAGATCATGAGAGAGAGAGATGAGGGTCCCCCCCCCCCCCCCCCCCCCCCCCCACCAGAGAAAGGTGTGCGTGTGGGGAGGAAGAAAAGTAAAAAAGAAGACCCCTTCTCCTTCTTTCCTCCTTTTATCCAAAGACACAAAAAAAATGTGGACACATGTCATTAGGTGAGTGATAATGGCATGTTACACATTATTTTCTCAACCATCTTTCTTTGCAAATCAAATGAATTTACCATCCCCAAGGGGTAGCTCAATTGGCTGTGGACCACACCTAATGAAGCGGAGGTCACTAGTTCGAATCCCCCTCTCACTTCCCTTGTGTGGACTTGTCAAAAAAAAAAAAAAAGAATCTATCATTACATTTGTGGATTCCTGTGAGTCTCATACAAATTCAATGATAGATTCACTTATTCACTATACAGAGATGTGTAAAAGATATAATAGATATAATTTGTCATTTCTTTATAAGGAAAGTGCATGTTAGCTTCTTGATATCGTCTATGTAACAAACTTCAACAACCAATGTCCATCAACTATAGAAGCAAACCTAAAGATTGTCAGAAATTTCATTTTTTCTTTGGTTTTGATTGATAAAAACTAGTGCATAATACATACCAAAATCTAGAGCTTGTTAAACTCAATGAACTCTCTTAATTTTTACAATTCGAACAAGTGCTTTTGCTAGACTTGTCAATGAATATTAAGACCTGCTCTATAATACTCTGTTTTTATATTGGAAAGATGATGAATAGCCTCAAAGGGTAGATGACTTATAAAGATAGTCATGAGTGGTAAGTCACACATTGCCTAATTATTAGGTAAAACTAGGCTTTATAATAAATTTTTAAAAAAAACTCCAAATTGATTAGTTTTTTTTTTGAGTGATAGCGCAGATGTGGTTTGAAAAACTCTAAACAGATAAATATCACAAGTTTATGTGGAATTAACGGATATTTATCAAAGCAAACAATCACCAAAATATAAACAATCACACACAAAGATTTTGGTGACGAAGAGGAAACCTTTTAGAAAACATTCTAAAAGTAAAACCTCTCCGGGGCAGCCAAACCCAGGAAATCACTATCAAAAGATTATTCAAAGATTACAGACACTAGGAACACTTACAATCCTTTGCAAGACCTTGACTCTGTAAGATCGACAAGCCTCCAACTTGTCTCCTCGTTCACAATCTTCTTCAATCTTATTCTCCTTTATCGGACCCTTCCGATAGACTTCAATTAAGCACACAATCAAAACTAACAACAATCCTCTAAGAGGAATCAATTTGGCTCACAACAAAATAATCACTCAAGCACAGCCTCACACGAACTCTCTGGGGGTGAAAATTCGTACATCTCTCTTCTATAATGATGTATATATACTCCCGACAAAACCCTAGACCTAACCCACTTAAAATCACATTTTTGGGCCTAAAAGTTACAAGGTGTCCGGACAGGTTAATGGGCTATCCGGACAGGGCTTTGCGGAGCAAAATTTTAGTTTCTGGAATGCGGTCCGGACCCGGGGAAGGGCAGTCCGGACCGGGCATGCAATCAGCATTTTGGAAATGCTGTCCAGTCTTGATCAACAGCTCCGATCGATGGGCGTTTGTGGTCCAATTGAGCTAAAATTTTGCAGGAACGTTCATAACACATGAATCTACATTATGGACGGTGGAGATTGGATTCTGAGCATTCTATATCAGTGTTTGAGCCCGTAAACAGTAGCCTCTGCATTTTGAAACTGAATTAAGCCAACACAAGAACTAACATGATTAGCGTTTTTCCTTAGGTCGTTACGTGGTTACATGGCATCTCTCCCCTAACAATACATAAGTTGTGATCAACTTCTACATTTACATGAATATTGTATGGAAATGAGATAATTATGACAAAATCATACTATTCTTACATTTTTCATGGTTATATTAGCATTCAAAAAGTAGACGGACAATAATATGAAAAATTTGGTGCTTTAAATATGAGATATTGGAGAAACCATATAGCAATTACAAATTTTATCACTAAATAAATCTAGCTCGGTAGCAAGGTTTTGAGTAATTGATAAATAAGTAAGCATAATATGGAAGGCAAAAGGGATGAAATGTAATAACTTGGAAGGTGACTTGGAGGCCGAGTGAATTTGGTAAAAATTTTTATTTATATTTCTATTACTCTTTTGTGGGATTGTGTCTTCTTATTCTGTGCTCTGATGTTTTTTTTTTTTTTTTTGGGTGGATAGTCTTCTGTTCTTGGAGCAAAAGCAGTTTGTTTAGCTTTACATCCTTCCCAAGGTATCATTTCTAATACATTTGTGGGGTAGGCTTGGACACATTGAATACACCCTATACACGGATCATAAGTCTTTACTGAATGTGACATTGGGTATTCTACCAAGTGGTCTTCAAATTTTAACCATTATTTTTCAATTATATATATGGTTGAAACTTTGCTACATTAGCATTTATTATATTTATATGATAAATAATTAAATGAAAATTGTTGATATGACAAAAATTTCATAATTTGACTTTTTTTAATACGTAATTGAATATTTTTAAAAAATAAAAGGACACGTTGCAAACACATAGAAGAGACTTAATCAGAAAAAAGATAAATTTACATGATTTCATTGATTTAATTTAAAAAATAAATTTACATGATTTAATTGCACATCCTAATTAGACATCCATTAACCATTCAGCACATACCAACCCACCAAGACTCTCACCACCTTATCGGCCCTTAAAATGTTTTTCACATGACGATAGAAAAATCAATATCATTAACATATTTTCAAAATCAAAGTAAAATTTTTAAATGAATAATAAAATGCTAAACAATAAACATCCTACGGAAACCTACAATTTTCAGTTAAAGGAACTTTCTCTATCCGTTAGATTATAGAAAAATTTCTCTACAATTTTCATGAGTTACAAATCTCCTCACACGTAATTTTCCTTCAGGTAGGACTTTTCTAAGATGGAACTTCTTGGGTCAAAATCTTGCAGAACCGTTGGATCAAAGAACCAAAATAAACATGCAGACATTGTGAATAAGCTTATAAAAAAAAAACATTGAGGATCCTTCGAGTTGTCTTCAAATTCCTATTCCGAGATGTCTTTTTGATATTTATGGAGTTGATATATCAAAAACAAAAAGAAAAAAAAAAGGCTGCAGGAGAGTAATAGAAGATTGAAGCAAAATGGGGTTTAGTTTTTATACCACACACGGCAAACTTACTAACAAAATATTAGTGCTTTTGGTTTTTGTCTTTTCACATTCTTACTTCTTCGAATGTTGTAGCTCTGCTTTCTTCAGTTGCGCGACAATTGCGGGGATGACGGACAATGGGTTTCTATGTGGCTTTGCTTAACATGTCTCACATTATCTAATTATTAGTTGAAACTAAACTTTATAAGAAATTTTAGAAAAGCTCCAAATTGATTAATTCTTTTGGAGTGATAGCGCAGATGTGGTTAGCGTTTTTTCCTAGATCGTTACATGGTTACATGACATCTCTCCCCTAACAATACATAAGTTGTGATGAACTTCTAAATTTACATGAATATTGTATGGAAATGAGATAATTATGAAAAAATCATACTATTCTTACATTTTTCATGGTTATATTAGCATTCAAAAAGTAGACAAGCAATAATGTGAAATATTTGGTACTTTAAATATGAGATATTGGAGAAAACCATATAGCAATTACAAAGTTTATCACTAAATATACTTGGCTCGGTAGCAAGTTTCGAGTAAATGATAAATGAGTACGTATAATATGGAAGGCAAAAGGGAGGAAATGCAATAACTTGGAAGGTGACTTGGAGGCTGAGTAAATTTGGCAAAATTTTTCATTTATATTTCTATTGTTTTCATTTGTGGGATTGTCTCTCGCTGCTCTGATGTTGTTTCTTCCTTGGGTGGACAGTCTTCTGTTCTTGGAGCAGAAGCAATTTGCTTAGCTTTACATCCATTCTAAGGTATCATTTTTAATACATATGTGGGCCAGGCTCGGAAACATTGAGTACATCCTATACACGTATCATAAATATTTACTGAATGTGACATTGGATATATAAATTTTTGAACATCATAAATTTTCGATCTAGTAAACTTGTAAATGAATTGTAGATACATTTAGTATTTAGACACCAAATGAATCAATGATTTACCAGAATTTTTATAATTAATCTACTTCCAGACTTTTTCTTCTGGCTATTGTTTGGCAGTTTTGTTTTCTATGATGTGGCTGCTCACCTGACTCCAATTCAGCCATTTACGGTGCTAGTTTGTTGTTGTGCTTGCGTTGCAAAGATTTTGGAAGGGGTACCTCTTCCAGATTCCTTTACTTTGCCAGCTCTTTGTAGTCGCATTGGTTCTCTTTAAGGGCCAAATCATTTATTTGACCCATTTTCACTAATTCTTTAGACTTGTAGTAACAACCCAGCCACATGAAATGATCATACTGACATGAGGACGGTTCCACCAATCTTCATTCAACAAAAATTCAAACAACCAAATAAAGAAACTCTGGAAAACAATTGAATAAGTTTGAATTTCAATGATATCTTGCCCAATCAAAAACTGGCATAAATGGATGGAATGACTATCCTGTTTGAAGTAGTTGGCAAGCCCAGCAGAGCATGGGCTATAGGCTTGAGGTTTGTTTGTTAGCTCCAATATATTTGCAAGCAGAGGCAAGGGACCTAACTCAGCATGAGAATGGTTAAACAGGTTAAATTCATCAATTTTAACTCAACTAATTTTAGATTTGATGAATTTAATTTGTTTAATAAGTAGATCGTATTGAGTTGACTCAAACACGTCATGTTTGACTGTTTCGATCCACAAATGAATTTATGATTTTTTAAAATGAATTTACATGAATTTTAGCCTTACAGGGTTTTGTTTTTAAATTGAAAAAAAAAAAAAAAAAAAATTATTTAATTTATACCGGTCATGTGGCTTGTTCACAAGTTAAGCAAGTTGATCCAAGATCGACTGAATTCACTTCGAGTCAAACCGAATTGACCCGAACTCGATTATGTAAAACCGTAACCTACTAATTTTATGTTAAGTTCGTGTTAAAAATTATATTATATGACTGTTAGTAAAACAAAAAACTTTGTGGTCCTTGCATATGCCTCCGCCCAAAACTGGTGAAACCAAATGTAATACCATAAAGTAAAATCCAAATTCCTTGTTTTATTTATTTATTTATAATAAGCAAAATCCAAAATCCTTTATTTATTTTTATTTTATTTTATAAGTAAAATCCAAAATATTGGTTAAAGCAATAAAGGATATAACTCCAAAACTCTAAATTGGCCTTTCATAAGTATCACTAGTTTCAAGTAACGAACTGATCCATGAATCAATAGTCATCAGAGGAATACAAAGCCAGTATTGGCCACCCAACTTGGCTCAGCAAAAACATTTCATTGCAACAGCAAAAAGTTAAAAATCAAACTGTGCAAAACACTTTCTACAGATTAATGAGTAAAATATTTAGGGGGGCAAAAATTAATATATATATATATATATATATATATATAATTCTTGGGGATCACCTAGCTATAAGGTGGTTCTGCTCCCGATCAGGAACGGATTTAGGGGGGACTGGTAGTGGTCTTGGTCTCCCCCAAATTACAAGAAAAAAAAAATTAAGTTAAAAAAAATATAATTTAAGGTATTTTTTGCCAATTGGTCCCTCCCTAAAAATATTTTGGCCCTTGGTCCCTCCCAAGCTCAAAGCTGGCTCCGTCCCTGCTCTCGATTATACATTTTACGAAAATAAGTACTATGTAACATGATAATATTTTGAGTGACTAATATAATAAGAATCACATAATTGTGACATCAATTTTTTTTTTTAAAAAAAAAAACAGTAAAAGCTACACTACACTTGGGGCCTGTTTGGGTGTACGTTTGATGAGCTTAAAAGTGCGTTTAACACTAAAAAAGTTTGTTTGAAGAAAAAAAAAATCTATTTAGTAAAAAAAATTGAAAGCACTTTTAAGAGTTCAAAAAACTTAAAAATGTTTAAAACGCATTTTTGGCAAAAATCTCTTTTTTTTTTTTTTTTTTGCAAAAGCTTAAAAATGAAGCTTTTACCATAAAACGTTTTTTGACTTAAAAATCTTATTTTTAAAACATAATTTCAAACATGCTCTTAGCAATACTCATTTTTTTCCTTAAAAAAAAAAAGAAGCAGTAATAATACAAATTTGATGGTGTGACAATGAAAAAATAGTTGTTAATTTTTTAATAAGCACCGATCTAAAGACTACTTAAAAAAACAGATTTTACTCTTTTTATAATTTTAGTAGTAAGTCGGTTTCTAGAATATTGTGAATGTTCACTTCCTACTTCCCAAATTAGTAGTGAGGTTTCTGGAATGTCCAAAACTTGGAGTGAAACTTTTGCTTCAAGTCCTTTGACATGTGGCGTCCTTTTAACCCATACCTTCATCAAGAACCATCACACACCCCCTGTGACCTCAGCATCACCCACAGCAATTCCCAAACCATCTAAAGAATTTTCAACCGGCATAAATTACACATAGCCAAGCTATTGCGTGCCATCCTGTGAAGCTGCCACGTACCCCCTTTGCATGCCCATCCCAAATACTACGAAGCCACGCATTTCCTCCCCCATACCTCTCCCCCATCCTCGTCATCCTTCCCCCCTGGGCCCCCCTCACCCTCTCTCGCGCTCTCTCGCTCTCTCTCTATATATCCCCACCTCCCTTGTTCCGTTCCCCATCAACGCCATCTTTCTTTCGGTGTGGGACAAATACACGCATATTTCGCCAAAGATGAGCAGCGTTTGTGCTGACCAACACAAGCTCCACCCCTCCCACCAACTCCACTCGTCCTCCAAGAAACCGCTGATGATCAAGAGCATAGACATCCCACCAAGAAAGCTCCTCGGCCGCCGCCTTCTTCCCACCCAAGAAACCGACATGTATTACTCTCGCGCCGCTGCCGAAGAGACCCTCTTGCAGAAGTTCTTGCCGTACAACACCGGCGCCGACGACGACGACGACGAACCCAGTGACGTCGCCGACCCTTATTCCTCCGACCATTTCCGCATGTACGAGTTCAAGGTCCGCCACTGCACCCGCAGCCGCAGCCACGACTGGACCGACTGCCCTTTCGCCCACCCGGGGGAGAAGGCCCGCCGGCGTGACCCCCGGACTTTCCACTACTCCGGCCAGGTTTGCCCGGAGTATCGCCGCGGCGGGTGTAGCCGTGGCAATAGCTGCGAGTTCGCCCACGGCGTGTTCGAGTGTTGGCTCCACCCAGCGAGGTATCGAACCGAGGCATGTAAAGACGGTAAGAACTGCAAGCGCAAGGTGTGTTTCTTCGCTCACACCCCTCGCCAGCTCCGCGTTCTTCCTCCGAAGTCGCTTGAGCTGGCAAGCAAGAAGAAATTTGTCAACTCCTCGAATCACCATTGCTGCATGTTTTGCCATTGCGCAAATACTTCTTCGCCGACTTCAACACTTCTGGGTATCTCCCATTTCTCTCCGCCGCTCTCGCCACCGCTCTCCCCTTCACAGCGTTCCATCAATGCGTTTTCGCCGATGTCTGTGAATCATGGGGTGCTGAGCTACAAAGATGTGCTGACGGAGCTGATGAGCTCCTTGGAAGCCATGAATTTCAGCGAAGCGGCCTCTTCGCCTTTGTCGGCTAAAAGCCCGAATTTGCCTTGGCTCGACGTTTCTTTCAACAACGAAGATCAGCAACAGTTTATTCTTTCACCTTCAACACCAAATCCTTCTGGGTCTGCAAATTTTTCCAGTGGGGATCATCGCTCGAGCAAAAGCTTCACCGCCGAAAGCTCTGATCCTGATCTTGGGTGGGTGAATGAGCTACTGATGTAGAAGATCGACGGTGGTGATGGATTTGGAAGTGTATATATTGCACCAGCCGTATATATGGGAATATATATATGTGATTTGGTGTATATTGCTATGATTATTGTCATTGCTGCATGTTAATTTAATAGTCTTCCAAGTTTTTTTTTTATTTTTTTATTTTTCTTTTGAAATTTTCTTCTCAAGTTTGAGTGTGAATCTACTTTCTGAGCTCTGTGAGAGCTAGATCTGATGATCTTATTTCAATGTATTGATATTGAAGTACTTCTAAGAAATGAAATGGATATGATATGATGCTTTTATTTAATTTAATGGGTGCATGTAATATTTTACGTGTTGTAAATGTAACAAAATAAACCGACTTAATTATGGGGTTGAAGATCATTTTTAAGATATTTTTCTTCGGATCCAGTGGGGGGGGCTTAATTAGTTGGCGTGGCAAATCTTGAAGGGCCAAATGGCAGACATGCACCGCCTGAGAGCGTGGCTAATTGAATTTTTGCTGCTGCTGCTGGTGGCCGGATCTTTTCAGATAAGAGAAGATTTTGAAGGCATATTTTTGTTTTGACGGTTCGCCGTCGACCTTTAAGAAGATTTATCGGACAATTTGTGGTCCACATATAAAACATGCTCTGATCCATTTCTTTTCATCTTAAATACTAAATGCGCAGGGAGAATTGCAGAGCAGGGAGAATAGCAGAGGGGGGCAGGGGGCACCAGATTTTCGAGGTGCGTTTTAGCAATAGACCGGTATATTGGTCGCCACCTATTTGGTGGATTCCTCCAAAATCGGTAGGTGGTCCAGCAGTGGAGCAGATAGAGACGCGATTTGTCAAAATTTGTTGTAGTTCTGAAATTGATTAAGACGTGACATTTTATAGATATTATTTTATAATAGTCTGAGAGACTATTGTGTGTGTTATAGATAATATTTGGGTTGGAAAAATTCTAAATTGTATTTTTGATATTGTACGAAACATTTTGTTTTATTTGACTCTTATATCAATGAAGAGATAATTCGTTAAAATAAAAAATAAAAATAAAAAAAGAATAAAAGAATAAAAGAATAAATACTAAATCACCCAACCTTAAAAAAGAATAAAAGAATAAAAGAATAAATACTAAATCACCCAACCTTTAAGACGATTAGGGGTAGTATCCAACAATTTGAGGTTCACAAAATAAAACATGTTCGATTTCTTTTCAATTTCTATAAACTTTAATCGTGTTTTACAATTATTTTATTTATTTTTATTATTATAATTTAAAAACTCTCAATTTAGAGTATTTAACTTTTAAAAATTTACAATGTCACTCACTTCATTAGGATTGAATTTAAATGATAAATAAGTAAAATAGCACTTATATCTCTATAAATTTTATAAAATTGACCACGGGTCACAAGGTGGGTCTCTAAACTATTCTTCCTTTTTTTTTTTTTTTTTTTTTTTTTTAATAAAAAAGTGGTTAATTTGGAAAAGTTTAGGCCCTACTATACGTTCAGATTTACCAGAAAATCTTAACCAATGAGTAGCATTGCAATTTAGAAATTTTCCCAGCACATTTCCTTTAACAAATCTCCCCAATATAAAAATCCATTGAAACCATTGGAAAGTCGAGGATATCAGCCTCCATAGCCGGGTCTCAGAAGAAACCATTGGAAAAGATGAGTACTTATTCTTTGAGTCATTTTCTTTATAATTTGTTTCTTTCTTCTCTTTCCTTCTAACAAGCTTGGCCTCCTCTTCCACCTTCCTTTCAACTAACTTCTTTTCCTTTTTTATTATGATTCTTTTTTTCTTATTTAGTGTTGCAGATGAAATATTTAAGTCACGTGGATCCGCTGGCAGTGCCCTCCTTCAAACGAAAACATGTATATATGTACCACTTTCTTTAACTATTCCTGTTTTGCTCTATATATAGTTTTCGTTTTTCCATTTATTATGATTTTTTTTTTTTTTTTTTTAACAAAAATATAAGAATTTCATTGATTAAAGATCACGAGCATAAAAGCTCTTACAGAGCAGAGCAAAAGGTTCTTACAACACAAAGTATAAAACTCTGCAAAATCATAAGCACATGCTATGAGATCACAAAGTCATAGATACAATCAAAAATTATTACAATCAAGTGTTATCTATGACTTCAATCTTTCGTTAACCCACGCATAAATACAATTAAAGAGCATATCTACTCTAAGCAGACTAGATCTAAGCATTGAGTAGCCAAAATTCTTAACAAAATTTATTTAAACTGATCGTGAGAGATAAGCCCTCACACTGAACTATCCCGGCCATGAGAAATAATTTCTCACACCTAATTATTTCTCCTTGCTCATGTGGGCAGATCTAGAGAGAAGAAACATTTTATTCAAAACAAAAAACACAAATAAACAACCAGAAGCAGAAGTAGCAGCAGCGGCTGGCGAGGAGATGAGCAGCACAACACGGTGGAAGGTGAACGAAAGCATAGTGGAGAGGCCGAAGTTGTTGATCTGGTCGGAGAACACCTACAAACATAAAGACAAAAGAAAAAAACCAAAAGGGGAGG
This sequence comes from Corylus avellana, assembly GCF_965113065.1. Classification (NCBI taxonomy): domain Eukaryota; kingdom Viridiplantae; phylum Streptophyta; class Magnoliopsida; order Fagales; family Betulaceae; genus Corylus; species Corylus avellana. Next base: position 8,076,530 of record NC_142494.1, read on the forward strand.
AGAAGGGTAGGAGCGGGGACTCGAAGGGGAAGCGGAGAGGAGGAGGGAACAAATCTGCTCCCTTATCCTCTCAAATCTGTTTTCTGAGGAGAAGGGTCGAGAGACAGCTTCTCCATTTATTATGATATATACTTTGTAATGCAAGAGAAAATATGTGTGCTAATTAATTGTTTTCAATGAATTGAGATTTGGTGCAATATATTTTATTAATTGGGTCATCCATTTAAAATAAAAGACCCAAATTGTGAAAAATAAGACGGGTGAACAATTTTGAATATTGGGGTGGCCAAATTGGGTGGTTTGGGAGTGGTTGAACCACTCCTTTGGCCATGGGGTGGTTCAGCCACCCCCATTGGCCGGTTTAGGGGTAGTTGAATACTACAAAAAAAAATTCACAATTAGTAACCTGTGAGAGATGACGTTCTAAGCCCAAAAAATTTCAATACTCATTTAGTGTCGGTTGCTAAATGACACAAAACTTGAGGTCAAGAAATTTTAAATAGTGTAGTTTATTGTTCACACGATGCTATTTAAAGTCGGTTTTGGCTACACTTCGCTTTCCAAATGGTGACAACTTACACCGTTCAAACGATAATAATCCATCCCCTTGAGGGAAGGGGTGGCCAGCAAGCAACCTGCATAGGTGGCTAGGGGGCGACCCACCCCTGAGGTGGGGGTGGCGTGGCCCCAGATCTCGTACTAGCGCGGCCACCTCTTGAGTGGTTTAAGTGGCCACACACCACCCCCAACCAAATCTGGGTGGCCCCAAGGTTGAGGGTGGCCTTTGGGGCCACCCCATATCTCTTTAGGGTGGCAACATGCCACCCCTCCCTTCGAGGGACAGCCACCCCTTCTATTTTATTTATTTATTTTAAAAAAATTGGATATTTTTTTATTTTTATCTCCAGTATTGGGAAATGTCCTGCTTATCAGGGCAATTTCGTGTGCCAAATTTTTAAAAATTTGTTAGTGTCGTTTGAACACTAACACTGTTCAAACAACAACTTCTGGCTCGTTAATAGTGTCATTTGAACAGTACACTGTTCAAATGACACTTTTTGACGCATGAATAGTATCGTTTGAACAATAACACAGTTCAAACAACACCTTCTTTTGAATAGTGTCGGTTGAACAATGAAAAGACACCTTTTAGTGATGCTTTTTCCAAATATCACAATCCCAAACGTTATTAAACCTCTATATTTTTTTGTAGAGAAACCACCTACTTGGCTAAAAGAGATGGTTTCACCGCCCCCGATGGTTGATTTCGGGGTGGCCGAACAACCTCTTTTATAATGTGGCCAAACTAACCCCTGCCTAATCTCCCTTAGTACTTAATGCTTTATTTTATCTACTTATCCAAATTTTCCCTCGGTATCAACTAAACTCTCAAGTTTTAAACTTAATCATCTTGTTTTTAAGCGAGATGCTACACGCCTACACCTAAAAAATGGTGATTTGGTCACCCCGTGGCCAAGGGCGTGGTTTGGTCACCTTAATAGCCACAACAGATCTCGGCCTTTATATATATAGTTCCTATCTAGGCTTTCCATTTTAAATGTACGATCTAGATAAAATGTATTGCACCGGATCTCAACTCATTGTGAATGTGGCTTTCTTTCTCTTGGGTTTCTAATTTTTAAATGTCTCACATGAAATATGTACCGGTCATAATGACATTAATAATATCTTTGAATAATTTTGGATGGTGTAATTTTTTTTATTTAATTTCTCTTTGTTTTCCTCCCATAGAGTTTTAAACTCTATTTGCTTTTACATAATATGTTTTTATAATGTAAAACACTTCTAATTGAAAAACTAATCATTTTCAAGTTTTTGACTGATCTCCAAAATATTTTCTCAAAAACATTTTCTGTTGTTTGGTTCGCATAGAAAATGTTTTTTTTCGTTGGTGGGTGGTTATAACACCCACAAAACTGGCATTAACCATTATTGTAGGGTTATTGGTAATTTCTCCAATTGAGTTAACTGGTAACTAACTGAAGGGATTGCCCGTCTAGCATACTTAGAATAAATGTAACAGAAGGTGAAAATGACAAATCTGAGATATCTAATAATCATAAAGTATGCATGTACTTACATGGATCATAGGCTTGTGGCTACTAATTAATATGGTCATTCTAATCAAACCTGGTGTATGCAAAATTGACTCCAAGCTCTTTCCTTTAAAAGTCCATTCAATAGTTAACTTAACAAGCCGCAAATACTACGTATGTCTAAGACTTAGTATGTAAATCTCACAGTTGAGTCTGGAATGATCTCTCGTTTATATGCAGTAATAGACATGTATTTGTTATGGTAAGCAATTAAGGTATTGCATATGTTATTACACCATAAAAATATAGTTTTGGTTTATGAGATGTATAGGTGTAATTCCAGCAACAATCGTCTATAATTTTTAATGCATAAAACTAATACTTTAATAGGTCATAACTATAAGTTGGTTTCTATGTTTTTTTTTGCATGGTTTCATTTTGATAGTTATGTCTTATAATAAAATTCTTTTATAATGCGTCTTTTATAATGTGTCACCATTTCAATAGTTAAAAAAAAAAAGGTACCCAAAACAATTTGAATTTAGATACTTTACCTTTCATTTTGCGACCAAAAAGATTGTATGAAAAAAGAATATTGGAAATTGGAAGCAAATAGATTTCAATAGTTAAAAAAAAAAAGGTACCCAAAACAATTTGAATTTAGATACTTTACCTTTCATTTTGCGACCAAAAAGATTGTATGAAAAAGAATATTGGAAATTGGAAGCAAATAGAGTGATATATATATATATATATATATATATATATATATATATATATATATTTAAAAAAATTTATAATGTCATTATAACATAATTGAGTTGATTATGTGTGCAGCATGCAGTATAGACTTTGAGTTTAAGGACTATACAATCCTCACAAGGTGGTCAAAGGACCCAAATTCCCGCCAAGGGCTTGTTGTAACGCTTTCAAGGACTTTGCATGCCCTTATGCGGATGCTATTAATGACATGACAAGTGATTGCGCCATAACCATGTTCTATGTTCTGATGGGGGTGGGGGTTACCCGCCAGGCCTGTTTGCCAACACGTGTAGGAAAGGAAAGCTTGGTCTTAATTGCACTAGCGTAGATTTTTTTTTTTTTTTTTTTCTAATATTGCACTAGCGTAGATGAAGCCAAAGAAATGTAGTTTGAGTGATTGTCTTGCCTTGTATACCATAATTGTGATCGTTCGCACAACATTTTATCTTTAGGAGGATGAGACTATATTAATTTTTTTTAGGGGCCAAAGTAGGGAAAAAAAAAATCTAAAATGTTTATTTTTAACAAATTTAAAGGCAGCAATTAGTGGAGTGGGGCTGGAGGGGAACTATGGCTCTCACCAGTTACCTTCTTCTAGGTCTAGCCTTATAAAAGAGAGTTTGAGCCTACATGCATACCTATTTACGAGTGGAGATAGCCTAGGACTCTTATAAAGAATATTGAGAAAACACCAACTATGTTTGTAAAAATCTTATATGTCTTTTGTTTTCTGTTTTCAAAACAAAAATATTAAAGAATAACCTTCTAGACACAAAAACAAGTTTTATCTTTATGTCACATCAATACACATTTTCAAATAATAAAAAAATACCCCTAAAATGCATTAACAAGTAGTTTTCTTATTATGAATTTGCTAATTTATCTTAGTAAATTAGCAATTGCCGATACGTTATGGTGCTTCCATTTTGCAATTGCCTGCGTACTATTCTGATTTTGCCATCCATCTTGTTCTTGGGCCGTGTGAGTAGGATGAATGCCCTTTTCGGTTAACTTAGCCGGAGTTGTCCAATCATAACCTTGCTCCATGCTCCATCTACATGAATCTTCGTGCTACAGAGGAAGGCTTGTAACGTGGCACATATGGCCCGTATTTCCTTGGCCAGTCACGCATAACTATTTTGTGCCTACATCGATCGTGCATCTGAGTGTATAGCAAATTCAGGTGTCTATGCCACAGAATAGGTAAGCTCATTCCCATCCGAACCATCATAAAACAACTAATACGACTGTTAATTTAGCTCGCACCTCAATCAGTTCACAACAACAAATCTATATCTATCCTATGCTCCAGTATTTTATAATCCAAGCCTAGTACATTATGTCCTATCCTCAGATTATCAGATACAGTTGACAAAACTGAATGCCCTGATACTATATTGTAACGCCCCCCAAATTTGGTAATGACCAGTCTAGTAGGGTTACTGGCAATTACTCAAATTCAACTAACTAGTAGCTAACTAGGGAACTGCCCATCTTTAGCATAATCATAGTAAATGCATAGGAATGTGAAATTAGTAATTCTGAGGAATCAAAAAAATCATAACATGAACCTATATTATCATCGAATCATAGACAATGAGCTACTAATCGAAATACATATGTTCTAGTCAAACTTGATTACAAAAAGTAGGTCTCTAGCTTATCTTAATAATCTGAAGTGGTGATCTTACCATTGTCCTCTTCTTAAAAAGAGGTTTCATACAAATTGTAATAACTGCGTAAGTCTAAAGACTTAGTAAGTAAATCTCACAGTTGAGTATGAAATGAGCCTGTTATTATGAACATAAATAAACGTGCATTTCAGGTAGGAAATTAAATGAAGTATTGTCTCTATTATTACACTATAAAAGTATAGTTTTCATTTTGATAATGAGTATGTGTAATTCTAGAGGCAATCATCTATAAATTTTAAAGCGAAAAAACTAATGCTTTAATAGGTCGTAACTATCATATATGGTCTACTTGAGATATTACCTATTCTCAACAGGTTGGCACTGTCCTGAAAGATATGTAATACAATGTCAGTGCCCCGATCATTGTACGCTATCTAGGGCTGTTAAGTGAGCAAAGCGTCTCGCGAGCAAGCTCGGGCTCGGCTCGCATAAGTTCGGCTCGTGCTCGACTCGAATATTAAATGAAACACTTCATGAACACAAATCCTAGCTCGAATATTAAACGAAGCAAGCTCGGCTCGACTCGGCTAAGCTCGTATAAGCTCGTGTGTATATATATATATAAACTAAGTAATACATAATTAATTATAAATCTCATAATTATTAAAACTTTAAAATTGCATTTATATTTAAGTGTTAGAGAATGAAAAATTCTAGACCCTTCGTGATCAAAGAGAGAGAGAGCAATCATTAAAAAGATCTCGATTCAATTAGAGCAGACCCAAACGAAAGGAAGAATAATCAAGCAAAAACTATTGAGGGAGATTGCGAAAGACATAAACTATTGAAGAATCAAACAGACCCAAACACTATCACTACCTGTCTGGTGAGCGAGGGTGAGAGAGTGGGAAATGAGAGTTCAGGTGGAAGATCCGTTGTGACTGGTGAGGGGGATTGAGAGAGAGACGTTAAAAAAATATTTTTTTATGGGGGGCGTTGTCCCAATGCAGTCTGAATGCAACCTGTTAACTTGTCCCACATTGTTAAGAAAACATCAATCTCCAAGTTTGCTTATTTATAAAATGATACATATCCTCTCTCTTTGAAACCAAATGCCTTGATGTATTGACTCAGGCTCCATACTTGACTAGCCAGGCTAAGCAAATACTCATATGCAAACTAACTTCTTAAGCCGTTTAAGAGTACTTGAAGTTAAAAAAAAAAAATTTAAAACAAAAAAAAATTAAATATAAGAGCCAGCTCGCGAGCTGGCTCGGCTCGACTTATTATTAGCTCGAGCTCGAGTAAAATTTAAACGAGCCAAGCCTAAACAAGGGAAGCTCGTTCAAGCTCGGCTCGTTTACACCCCTAACGCTATCATCTATAACTAGCAGCCCGACCGAGTACGACCTCAGGTGACCCATGCTACTAATAATTTACGTCCTGCTATGACCCGCCAATCAAACAAGATTGCGCCGGTCACAAAACAACCATTGGATCCAAGCCCATATAACATATTCGCACACATTTGACCATAGAATCAAGTATATATAGTAAGTTTATAGACATTATATCTCACGTACCGGTGTACCATATCATATGATGCATCTTATTAATAAATTATTAAGACAATTACCAAGTTGTGTAAAAGATAAGTATGCTCATATCATATGCATGCTTAGTCAGCTAACATATCACACGTTTGTAAGGAAAGCAGTCGTCAGTATTTACTTACCTCTTACGCTTGCTTGAGTCCTCCGACATTTCGAATTCCTGTTATAACGAAACATGACTATCGTTCTAAGTACTGCTAGAGGATTTACTAAAGACACATAAGGTCCTAATCGAGAACAATTAACTAAAATGTCACAAAACTTTACTTCTACACATTCAGGGCTCTGGTCGAATGTTCTGTCCAAAGAGTGAAAATTTGAGCTCGGGGGCAAACGTTCAGCCAGAATGGGAAGAGAACGTTCGGGGAGAGGTTGAAATGCATTGTTTGGGCTTCTATCCTCAAGTCTCCATGTTACAACTACACCCTCAACTCTAGACAAGTTCATGCAAACATAGTGGAACATGATATTATGAAAACTAAAGAGAACAATGAGTGTTTCTAAAACATTTGAGAATCCCTTTTTCCATCTAAGGAGAAATGGTACACAAGCCTAGCATGGAATCTTTGAAATTTGAAGAAAAACAAGAACAACAATAAAATAACATAAATGTTTGGTGAATGGATAAGAGTTTACCTTGAAGATGGCAAATTTCCCCAAAACCTTCTCCTTTCCTCTCAAGAAAACCTCATCTCACTCTAGGGTTGGTATTTTATGTGTAAAGGGGAATCTTAGGGATGAAGGAGAGGTATTTATAGGGATAGGGAGGCGTGCTACCTTCTGCAAGGTGGAGAATAGGTTAAAAATGCTTTTCAGACTGTCACCGAACGTTCAGTACTATTAGGCGAACGTTCGGTGTACTGTTACATAATGGTTCTAGAGTTGCAGGTGGAACGTTTGGTCAATACGTAGTGGGTCAAACTTTGGTCAAGGAACTTTTAGTGAGGTCCCATGCTAAACGTTCGCGCTAAGGACATGGTCGAACATTCTGTATGGTCCCCTGCTGAATGTTCGGCCAAAGAGTTATGGTTCTTAGGGCTATTTTTCAAATAAGGGTTTGATTAGGGGATAAGACACTTCTTTGAGGGTAATAAAAAGGTTTTATGAGCTCAAGTGAACAGTTGCTTTTCAATAAATCATTCTTTGATAATTTGGGGCATCACATAATGGCCATGGGTTTACTATAAGGACTTGATTTTATGGACAAATGCGACAATGTGTTTATGGGCCTTGAATCTAATGGTTGTTGTTGACCATCACAACCATATTTGATTGGTGGGTCACTATAGGACGTACATCATTAATAGTGTGGGCCACCCGAGGTTGGACTCAGTCGGGTTACTAGTGTTATGAACGGTAGCGTACAATATCCGGGGCATCGATATTGTATTACAGGTCTTTCAAAACAGCACCAACCATGCCTGTAAGGAGTAATATGTCGAGTAAACCATACAAGATAGCTACAACATATACAAAGTATTATTTTCTTCAATTAAAAATGTTGGTGTTTGTCGCTCGAATTGTGCCCATACCTCTTAAAAAAAAAAAAAAAAAAACTACATTTTTGGGGTATAGTAATAGAGGCAACACTGGTTACATTTGTAAAAAGCCACGTTTATTATTCCAGTATATAAATTGTAACTCATAAGCTCATTTCATACTTAACTCTGAGGTTTAATTACTAAGTCATAGACTTACGCAGTAATTTGCAGTTTAGTAGGTTGACAGTATTGAGTGTAAGACAGTTCGCTAGGATGAAGATGCTAGGTGAATAATTCACAATACCAGGTTTGACTGATGGTTTAAATTATGGTTGGAAGCTCCGAGCCTATAATTGATGATAATACTTGGGTACTTTATGGTTATAGAGATCGCAGATCTTATATTTTCACCTTCTACTTATATTTACTCTGAATTGTTTTATAGGCGATCCCCTCAATCAATTACGAGTCAATTGCACTAGAGAAATATTTGTCAATAATCTTACCAAGGTAGTTGGAATTAACCAACCTTATTTTAGAGGCATCACATCACGTGTGCCACAAATAACCTCTTTTGTGTTTTTTCCCTCAAAATACCTTTAGAGTTATTAAAAAATAAACATTTAAAAACGAAAATCGAAATTATTAAAGAAAAAAAAAAGAAAAAAAAAGGAGTAGAAAAAAACCTTGTTAGTTTCTTTGAGAAAATACATTCACCAAAAACCAAAATTCACAAAATGGAGAAAATATCTTGCTTCTTCAGAGAAGCTGTGGAAACTCTTTTTCCTCCTCTTAACTCTTTTTCCTCCTCTTATCTCCCTATATGCTGTTGGACAGATACTTTCCAACCATATAAAGGGGGTTAACCAAAACTTCCAAGAAAGATAAATAGAGAGAGGGAGTTTCTCATCTCACCTAGAAAATATTCCCATATATTTTCCGATCTTATAAAAAAATGGAAAACGACACCTTAAGCAACAACACTTCATAGAAAACTTACCCAGCCATGAACAACACCTTAACTTTTCCATCAATATGCGGCTTAGCATTTATCAAAGGCTCAACCACTGTCGTTTTGAGGTTATGCAATCTGCAATACCATACAGTCATATCCTCTTTCCCTTAATCACTCAATCTTTTCTCCATTTTATGTGATTATTCAGATTAATGGTACAATTGTTTTCTTACTGTCAACATTACAATTGTTGTAGAACCTTATTGTCATAGTTGTTTTTTTCATTATCGTTACCGGTAAAAGTTATCATATATCATTACTATTGGTGAAGTTGCCACGATCCTCACTAACAAAATCATCACTATTATTATTATTATTATTGGATTTTTCATTGTTATCTCCTATAGATGCGTAATGCACATCTCTTATTATTGTGAGACGCATAACTACTACTATTGTTGACCGCAGAGCTTCCATTACTATTGGAAGGCCATATAATGTTACAGATGGATGTGCAACGTGCATCTACTATTACTGCTGGGTGCCCAACTATTGTTATTGATGAATGTGCAACGCGCATAGACTATTGGGCGTAGCATACATCTACTATCACTTATGAACGCGCAGGCGGCGTAGCTACTATACTACTATTGAGTGCACTTCTACCATTACTGATGAATACATAATTACTATTACTACTGAACATGACATTGTCATCATGCTATTGTTGATCATGTACTTGTTATCACAATTGTCACAACCATTAAGATTGTCATTGAATTTATACTTATCATTGTTAATGGAGCTACAATTACTGTTACTATTGAAGTTATTATTATCTTTACTGTTGCAATTAAATATAATGACTATTAATTGCATTCAAACAAGCTTTCTTGTTTTGTTAGACTTCGAGGTTGAGTCTTTTGTAGGCATATAGTGCCCTGGTAGTCGCTAGCTCTCTCAGTTAGCGTGACTTCCGAGTTTGACTCACTCTCTAACGAACTGTCTACCCAATTTTTGACATTCGAATAATACCAAAAAAACAGTGTCCTAACAATGATCACATCATTATTCTTCACATTCCGTACTATGTAACCAATTCATATAAAGATAGGAGATAGGGCAAAGCTGATTGTTAAAATTTTAACTTCAAATGCAAGATGTTAATTGACAAGCACTAAATGAAGAAGCACTAAATGTTCTTCTCAATTTATTTATTTATTTTTTTAAAAAAAGTCTCAAGAGTCCTCTCATAATAGATTGGAATTTCCTGAAATTTTTTAATCCAATTTCAGAAAATTTATATAGGAAATAAAAGAGGAAACCTTGAATCCTGAGATGCCAGACAAGTGAGATTTGCATCCAGACTGCCTGAAAACTTGTCCAGAATTTTCTCTCTCATTATCTGTCTAAATTTGATCCCTGTCCTCTCATAATAGCTTTGTTATTTTTTGAAAGAGCCTGTAAGACTTTATGACCCCTTCCAATGTGATGAAATCAAGGGCCATCACCAATATATACATACACCCATGTCCAGCAACTGTACCAAGGAAGAGAATTAAATGGAAAGCAGTAACTGGGCTAATGTAGCACTCAGTGGTGGCATATTATTGGTTTCCTAGGAGGGGTACTTATCTGGAAGACAGCTGGGATGGTAGGGAAATGACCCCATAAGGATGTGTTTGGAATAATCTTTTGGTAGGGTATGTTTGCTTGGGTAGGTGCACTGGGGGAGATTAGGTGGTGATTGAAGAAGACTCACAAGAAATGGTGTGGGGGTGGGGGATGGGGAGGCAGCCCATGCTAAAATGACCCATGATAGGGTTTGGGGTCCCCTACCTCCTGCCTTCACCTTTCGGGGTCATATTTTTTCATTCTCATTTATGGGATATATTGAATGCATTGTTCATGAATCATGGAACAAGAGACCCATATGCATGTGGATCTACTTATGCATGGACACTAGTAGAGAATTTAATTCCCAGAGCTTGTGCTGACAGTTGGCTTTGTTGACTTCATTGGGGGCAAATGGGCAATTGGGTTTTATTGGTTTTGGTAGTAAAATCTTTGAGAATGGTACAACGAGAAATGCCCAAATCTTTTAGAAGATTATGGGTTCCTGGAGATCAATGGGGTGTCCTTAAACTTCGATTGGGAAAAAAGGTTGTACAGGACCATGTGTCAGATCTCTGTACAGGAGGGAAAATATTTTCAGAACATATTCAGCTTTCTATGCAGATCTTGGGGAACCAACAATCAAAGCAATAACAATATGGTGTGGTAAGCAGTCGATCAAATTTGGCCATATTATGTGGGGTCCAATTTGGGCAGCCCCACATAGCCGAAAGCTACAAGACTTACCGGTCTGAGCAGGTAAACCTACACCTAATAAGCTGCCTAGAGTAGGTGAGCCTCGTAGCCTCTTTATACAATTAAAAATTACTGAGACGTAGTAAACTTCACCCGATAAGTTGTCTATAGTAAGTGAGCCTCATAGCCTCTTTATACAATTAGAGATTAGTGGAACACACCAAAATCCCTACCAATTTCCCAAAATTATACCGGCATGCAATTAGAGAAATCCAAAATGAACGGCCTTGATTGAGCCATGTCATCAATAAAAGAAAATAAAATATCAAAAGCACCATTAAATGGCTGGACTGCCCCTTGAGGTGGTCGGTTGACTCCCTAAGGGGCAGTCCAGATACCCTTTTACTTATTTTTCTTATTTTGATTATATTTTTTTAAAAGATGACGTGGATCAATTTAAACAGTTCATTTTGAATAAACAGCTTAAATTTCTCAAATTGCAATCCCTGCAATTTGGGGTAATTGCAGGGACCCTGATCCGTGTGGGATTTAACGTTGACTTGATTTTGTTAACTTGTAGCCATGTCCAGTCAAAATCCTTCAAAGGTAATTAATCCCAGTAAGTTTATATACCAGAAATCTAGCAAGTTGGAATAAAAACAAAAACTGCTCAAGCAGTCAAATTGCAACTAGCAAAAAGATACTTGGCATGATTAATTATGCTTTTTTGGTACTCTCATGAAGGGGTACAAAGCAAAAACAGGATCCAAATAACTCATGCCAGACAAAAAATTAGCATTGTATATACCATTGATTTTTGTAAGTAGCACGAACAAGATTTCTAGCTACATATAATGCTGGTTTCCAGCAAAAAATGATAATACAGTTCATCTGTGGCACCTAGAAACCATTAATTTGTTCTGAGCTGCTGAATGACTTGTACAATTCAATTGTTTTTACAATTTCTTGTGTAGCTCAAAGACAATCTGGATTGTGATTGAAAGAAATCAAATGGTGTTCCTGATCCAAAAGACCTTCTAGTATTTGGAGAATCTGATAGTAGAGGTTCAAAAACTGGATTCCTGTTCTTGGGTTGGGTTATAGACAAAGGAGAAACATCCTTCTCTAAAGACCTTGCCTGTGGTTCGATGCTCCCGATGGACAAAATCGGCCCGCCCATGCGTTCCGCCTGCTGAAGTATATTGATTTTACTTGGCCTGTATGTATATCGGAAGTACTTGAGAGCTAGAATTGGACCCATCCCAGCGCCAACTATGAGCTGCAATGGAATTTGAAGTGTCATCAATATATACTTTGCACTAATGAAATGATTGCCTCTTAGGTTAGTGAGGACATAAGCCAGAAAAGGGAAACTTACAAACACAGTTGTCCAATAAGATGGTTGTCTGCACAACCTAAACATAATTGTATACATCCCTGAAGATGGAAGGGCACTGAATATCCAGTTGATGACATAGAAGGCAACCAAATTACCCCATATGGCAATATATTGAAGTATTGTAATGGAGCTGCATGTGTCAAACGGAAGTTCAAGCAGTTAAGAGCAACTCCAATAATTTTTAACCTCTAAAAAGTTCTAAAGAAAGCTTTTGGGCCATCAAATCATGAGCAATACTAATCGTTTCCATATGAATGAGTGGATATGTTACAAGCTTATGTAAAGTGATTTACACAGGAAGAAATTAACTACAGGAATGCTGGTCTTCCATTCGTGATGATTGAGGAAACACCATCACAGCCCTCTTTTTTGGCAGCATTCATTTTGATGTAGCTTGCTCTCTGAAAAACTTTTCCATATAAAATATTTGCAGACAATAGAAATCTATTTTCCCTTGTTTGGTTGGAACATAGAAAACCAACTGATAATTTTTCTAGTGGTTGCTCTTGCACTAAAAAAACCTCTTTTGTAAATACTGAAAAATACGAAAAACATTAAGACTGAGCAGCTGGCGGCAGAGGGGAACAATGGAAGAAAGGAGGGAAGCGGAGGTGGCGCAGAGAAGCTGGTCCCGGAGATCAGGTTTGAAAAACAGGCAAATTTTGGAAGGTTCATCAGATTCCAGCAATTTATGACTTGAAAAGAGCCAGGCAACATCAGCTTTTGAGGCTAGAGAGGGCCAATCCAGCAGCCTAGGAAAGTCTCAAAGCGATGAGAAAAAGCTTGTGTGACTCGTATCTAACTCTACTCGGTTAAAACCAGTTGAGTTAGGCTGCTTTTCCGATGAGATTTATTGACAGTGAGGTTGGTGATTGACAGGAAATGGTCATGGTGCCTACAGCAGCAGGAAATCTGATTGGAAAGTGAGGAATAAAGAGAGGTGGTGTTAAACCGCCACTTACTTCAAAAGCTTATGTTGATAGAATATAGTGAATTTAATCATTTAATTAATATTCTAACACTACCTCTCACATCTAGGACCAAACAACAAGAAGAGGTATTTTAATTGAAATAGAGAGTAAACTATAGGATAGTCAGGGTTCTATCTCAAGATTTTTGCTCTAATAACAAGTTCAAAAATATGGAAGAGAAGTAGAGATAAGAATAAGAGAGAGTTTGTCAGAAAGAGAGGAAAAATACAATTCCATAATTGCCCTCTAATAATAATGATAACAATATTATTAAAATATTCCAATACATCAACATGGTGTTGGTATGAATTTAGTGTGAAAGAGATGAAAGCAGATGGAACTTGAAAAGGGGGAGAGAAAGATCAGAAGAAGAGAAGAAAGAAAAATCTGAGAGAGAAGAGGGAGGGGTGTGAGAAAAGAAAGAGTAAGAGAGGGATGGTGCACTAATTCTTGAAGTGTTAAGTCGTTTTTCCATTTTTGGATGTAATTTTCCATGGAACAACTTATCAAAAATTTTCCGTTGACCATAACAACATTTTCTGTTGACTAGCGATTTTCGGTTGCACCAAAAGTGATTTCCAGAAAATGTTTTATATCGAAATAAATGGAGCCTTAATTTTCTATTGAGATCAAAAGCATCTAAATAAAGATTACTAGCCATATTTAGCTGAGGACTACTGTGACACAGGCATTCGCAACCATGGGTACGTATTGGGATTGAAGCTTACTTGGTCTCCAATGTCACAACAAAGGCCTGCAACCAAATACATCCAGAGAGTGCCACCATGGAAACCTCTTCCATTTCACTTTTTTCATAGGCATAAGCATGTATGCTGATTACAAATACAACAATTGCCTGCAGATCACAGCCAGCATCAATAGGTAGAACAGGGATAAAATTTTCACAAGTAAATCAACTCATAAGGAGCTCAGAAAAAAATAACAAAAAACAAAAAGAAAAGAAACAATCAACTCGTAAGGGTAGAAACTTGAGTTGCTTCTACACCAATTGGAGAGGGGAAAAAAGAGAAATGCTAAATACTGCACCCCATCCCACAAGACTAATTTGGCGGTGCCCATAAGCCCTTGGAATTTTTTTTTTTTTTTTAAGTAAGGGCTGATGGGCACTACGCCACTACCACATCAGCCAAGTGGGATAGACGTGGGATGAGGATGTAGTATGTAGCATTGCTCGGAAAAAACTCTTACAAACATAAAATGATCTCAGATAAACCTTTTTTTTCTTTTTCAATGAGCAATTAAACATAATAAAAAATAATGTCAAGAGGGGATGTAAACCCTTTGTATGCAGGAGGCGTACAAGAGTAGTACCAGAAAAACGAGAAAGAAAGAATTCAATTTTCTTATTGAAACATCTATCAAATTGCACAAAGAAAATAGGGGGAATGACTAGTACACATGAAATTAAAAAGAGAACACCAAAAGTGGAAGAAAATATGGTCAAACTAAGCTAACAAGCCATGTGTACAACAATAATAGTTACAGAAGAAAACTAAGCCAGCAAACAGAACTCACATGAAAGAGAGATCTCCCAAACCATCCAGCGAATGTGCTAGGATTTAGCAGCCTGTTTAGAAAATGATACTGTGTCAGTTCAAAGAACATTGCAACAGGAAGCATAATTTCCTAATACAGCAACTCGCCAAGCTCACATTCCAACAAATAAAACAGAATCAAGTATATGAAATATTAACAAACAAGGTGGATAAATCCATAAAATCAAACCTCCCCGCTTGGCAGTAAAATAAAATTTGTGGGTGCTGCATGACAGTTTCTTCACTAAGATCTTTGTCAAGGACACTGACTAGAACAGGAATACTAGTGTAGAAAACATTATAAGCCATTAGGCTCACAGAGTTGAAAAGGCTAGTTCCAGAGACACCTGAAATAAAAGAGAAACTGAAAATTTTCTAATGTCAGTTCATCAGTTTAAAAAAAAAAAAAAACAAAGAAGGAAAAAAGTCCAATGCACTAATAATATTGTAGCATGCAAAATTATCATGAACCGAATAGAGAAAAGCATGAAAACAAAGGGACACTATATACGTAAACTTACAATATTTGGATGAAACATATTAGTAGGGATTTATAAAAGGAATACTGGGACAGAAATGCTGTACGGTTGTATGAGTACCGCCCATGGACCAGTATCAGCCTTTTCAGAAACCTGAACTCTGGAAACAAAAAGCAGTCTTAAATCTCAATATTTGTAACTAAACTCCATTTAGGACAGAAAATTAAATGAAGAAATAATATATATACGTTATTTAAAAAGAAATCTAACATCAACCGTCTAATGTGCATGACATAATTAGTTCAAAGAAGCAAGAAACAAAAATTGAAGAACCTTAATCAAAAAGGAGATCATTCAATTTGATACGGAATGAATGAAATAAGATGAAAGCAAATGATCCGATGCTGTCAAAAAATTTATAAATCCTCATATTAACAACATTTTCTAAGTGAAGTTCTAAATTTATCCATCATAGAATCCCAAAAACTATATAATTTTTTGAGAGACAACCAGAGACATGGCCCAAAATATGGTCAAGTAGCATTAAAGGTTCCATGTAGCCAACCCCAAATAGTTGGGATTAAGGTTCATTGAAATGAGTACAAATTCCCAAAATAGAAGGAATGCTTGCAAGGTTTACTTCCAAGAAAGAACGGTTGCATTTGAAGGAGCTAAAATATCAGTGATACAAAATTAAATCATGCAAAAGACATTGCACTTTTTGGTTTACGAAATATTGAGGCTCACTAGATCTCCTATTCACAAAATCTTCAGGTTTTGACAGGAAATTCCGAAATGAACTTCATTTCCAGTAGTACACCACAAGCATGAAATATGCTCAACAGACGGTGATTGTTATTAATTGTTGAGCAACTATTAATTGTTTACCTCTTGCTAACTAATTCTAAGTAGCTTTAGTTATGTAATAACCATTGGAACAGTGATTGTTATCACTGCCTGTCATAATCTAACCATTAAAAGTACAGTTGATACAGTTCAACTCAATCAAAATATAGTTCTAGGGCGAGGGAGGGATGGCAGGGGTGGAATCATTTTTTGCGATTATGAATACCAAGTTCATAATATAATCTGATGATGTCTTTCTTAAATTTTTTACTCTATACAAACTTGAATAGTTTCTCTTATGCTTCCAGGTTTTAGCTCAAATTTGTGGAGTGTTTCAAAATCAAACAGGCATCAGAATATAGAGCTACGGATAATTCATTTTAAATCTGCAAAAATATTTAATTTTTCAGAAAGAAAGCATCGAAACTTTAAAGGAGCATCAAGGATGTTCATATGCAAAACCGATAAGAATAGCCACTAACAATTTGCGTTCCACATTCCTTTTACAGAAATATAACACCTCAAGAGTATGTTAAAGAATATTGGTAATGCTATAAACGAAAAGCTCAAATTTATCGAAGTTCAATAAAGGCAAATGCCTCCAAGATTCTATCTAAAACAACTTTCTCATACAGATATGCACTCAAAACACAAGCAAGCACGCATGGACTGCTATACATTAACTTACTCCCAATACTATAATCAGCTGCCCTCGCTGCCTGCAGTCCTTCTCGTCCACTAATGCCAACGCCAATATCAGCTTGCTGTATCATCCTCACATCGTTCCCACCATCCCCAATAGCTAATATTCTATAGTCACATGATCTTAAGAGCTCCACAAGCTGCACAAATTAATATCATAAACATTAAATGTCCACATCACCGGACTGAAACGATTTACCTTTACAGTTTGTGTAGTACAAAAATCTCCTGAAATTGGCTCTTTTCCACGATAAAAATAGTCATAGCATGTAACAAGCATGATTCAAAAACCTTTCAAGACCACTTAAATATAGAAGATCTTAGCAATACACCTGATATAGAGGATGCACTATCAAGAGATTGAAAGCACTTGGTCAACTGAGTCTTAAAAATCTTCAAGTTCGTTTTGTTTGTTAACATGGGAATAATACACAAAAAGGCAAAAAAGAAAAAGCAAACCATATAAGAAAGAGACACTGAAAGAGAGAGCATAACATCTGATATTTAGAACATCCAAGAATCAAGCAAAGAAGTGCAAGTGAAGCAATTCATAGCAGCCGTATACTTCAAAATTTTCAGCAATCAATTATTCAAGAACAAGCTGCAGCGTCTAAGCATTAGTATCAAAACTTGAAATGATACATTCATGGCCAATCCATAACTAGAAGAAAAATCATGTTCTATTTTATTTTTATTTTTTAATCTGTCATACTTTTTCTTCAATTCAGACTCCACATCTCTAGTGGTGACCACAAAAGAAACTCTTGCAGCAAAACAGTAGAGCTGGAAGTTATACACCATATAATCAATTGGTCTAAACTTCATTTTCCATCTATGCTTTAGGTTATGTTGATCATTACTAGACATGATCGATTCACCATCCATAACAGTTTTTCAACAGTCATTTATTAGTGTTAGAAGAGTTATTAGGGTTTGAGTCATTAGGGTTTGGGGATATTTTGGTCATTGTGATATTTTCCTAATCCTATATATTAGGATGTTTGTAGTAGGTTAAGGACAAGCTGAATAATACACAGAATCAGCCTCCTCTTCTCTCTAAACTTCTTGCTGCAAACCTATTGACATGGTATTAGAGCATAGGGTCTATACCTTCTCTTGACAATTAGATTTAAATATCTTGGGAAAATCTGTGGAATTTGTTTTTCTTGGGGTTTGGTTTTTTAGGTTAGAAGATCCGGAGAGTCTTGGTCTTAGGACTTTATGTGGAACTTAAACCCTTTGATTGCCTTAGTTCACAATCATCATCTATTTGAAGCTTAATCCATCTTATATTCACATTAGTACAGCAGAGAACCTCAATAGTGGGGAGGAGAAACAAAGATAAACTATATGAGCAAGAAAAAAGAATAAAAACAGATAAAGAAATCTTTAAATACAGAGTACTCAAATTGTATGCAGATAAAAACTGAACTTAACAAGCCAAAATATGTAGGAGGAAAATGAAAAGAGAGCAAACAGAAAAGTTTGATGGGCCTACCTGTGCTTTTTGTGATGGCGTCACACGACAACATATGGCAGTCCTCGACAATATTGCTAATTCGGTAAAAGCTTTCCGATAATATGTAAGTGCAATTTCAAGAGCCCAACCATCAACAACAAATGCCACATCCTGTTAAAAAAATGGCATAAAATGAAACAACTGATTATTATAACTTCTAATTGGAGCCACTAGCAAAGACACATTAGAAGAAAAAAATTACATTAAACAAAGCACAGCTTGCTTAAAGTTTATACAAGAATAATTGTTCCTGCTCAATTACCTTAAAAAATGCAACAGACCAAGATAACCAGCACCACCTTGCTAATCATACTCAAATTAATTACAACTTCAATATATTATATCTTCCACAAACATAAATGCAATATAAGCAAGCCTGTTTTAGAGCAGGGTAATATTCGATATAGTCCCTCTTATGATTCTAAAGTAATTAGATTTCTATAACATAAAAAGAGAGTCTATCCCCACCTCCCTCCACATATATAATATACAAGTCTTCATTGGGAAAATAACTTTAAAAAAAAAAAAAAAAAACCACTATAGGGGAAAAATAAAACTAACCATACAGCCTAACAAATGTAGAAAGAGAGGGCTGCTTAAGGAAATATGTATTACTGTTGCACTAAAGGTAGGATTAGCAGGAGCAGAGTTTGATGAAGCACACGCAATGGTTTAATGGAAACACCACTGTATACGGAAACTCTAAAGAATGGTGATCTTTCCTTTGAAAATCCCAGATTTTATTTTCCGTGTAGATTCATTGTCCACAAAAAAGAAACATGTCATGGGTTCTGTGCAAATGTTTTTTTTTTTTTTTTCAAAATGCATTTTCAGATGCCTGCCTCTTCTATGGGTTTTGATTACTAGAAAAGAAAATTCAGCTACTAATTTCACAAAAGTATTAAAACCTTCCTCCACAACATCAAAACATACATCCCCCACCATTTACCAACTTGCTTCTAGTCATTGAGAACTTCCATCCGATAAATGAGAGGCGAAAAAAAAAAATGTCATTGATACTTGTACAATTGTGGAACTGCTCTTTTAGGACCCACAACTTTGTTTATAAAATTTACATTACATCCAGTACGTTAATCACCCTATCACTTACCAAGCACCCAGACTCAGTCATCAAACCTACAAATGCTGCCTTAAATGATACATTTATTTTATAATTGGATGGACAATGGTTTTAATAGGCTTTTTTCAACAGATGGTAAGAAAAAATTTCCAGCCGATTATGTAAGACCCCCCCATCTTTTCTTATGAAAAAACAAAAAAAAAAAAAAAAGAGTTTTAGATGTAAGGAATCCCTTCAACATTGGAGCTTTCCTGCTCCATTGTACATGAATTCAGCCATCTTAAAAATGATCATCATAGTACAATGAACTCTGAATACTTTCAGCTCCTCCGACTGCTCAGGATGTAGATGGTTCAAAACATCAATAAAGTGACAAATATTATCTCAAAAGCACAACCTGAAATCAATGACCATGAGTCCCAACTCAAAACCATCTAGGTTGTTTCCAAGCACCCACTGGATTATCTTATATATGTTGAGTGCTGGTATAAACAATTTTGCCCCCTCATCAGAATGTTGCACACAAACCTCTATGTACCCAATTCCATTCACTATTGTTATGATTCACATGTTTATTAGATCCAGATCCAATTCATACAGCAATCAATTATTAGAATACAGAAACATCAATTACTCATTCACTAATAAATTACTTAGATTTTCAATAAAATAGCTCCAAAATGTAAATCAAAGCCAAGAGCCCATGACTTAATTTGAACTTTTGACTGACAAAGTGTATAAGCTATACCTTAGGTTCTGACGCCGTTATCCTCATTGTAAGTAGTACTCTCTCTAAACTTGTACGAACTTCATCTTTAGTTTTTCCATCAATTGACAGAAGCTGACCTTTTGGCTCTGTCAAATCACAGACAAAAAAAATACACAAGATTTTATGTATGTACTTCATAATGTTATATAATTATTTATATCTAATGAGAAGATTCAATCATTCCAATCCAAATCTTTCAAAAGCAACAACACATAATGTAGTACATGTTAAACTAGAAGCAAAAGTACCGACTAGATCACGTGTTCATACATGCATGCATGAGAGAGAGAAAAAAAAAAAAAAAAAAACAAACAAACAAACTCTACTTGGTCCACACCCTGAACCTTCCCACCCCCACCCAAAAAAGAGAAAACACACTACAAAAAAGAAATAAGAGGGAAGTGCTGGAAAATAGAACGTTAAAAGTTCCATGCCTAGAACACCAATTAAAAGAGTATGTTAAGCATAAGGGCACTTTGTTCCAGGGCAATATTTCAAACAATAATAAGAGGGGGCATTAAAAACTCAGCTAGATGTCACATAATCCTTTGAAGTTTTAAGCTGAGTTCTCAATTTTCATAAACTTAATTATTATATTAAAAAAATTCCACAAAAATGGAAAATTTGCTTCTGTACCCTTAGGACAAGTTAAAACAGACACGATTTGTGTGTCAAATAGGGAGATGGATGGACAGAAGTGTAGATACCCAATACTTAAAGTCAACAGGTCAAGCCTTGTACAAGAGAATCAAACAATGCTTAATAGTTTAGTATCACAGCTTCTCTCATTCACCAGTATGTCTCAAAATTCAAAAGAAAAAAGGGGAAATACCACAAGATAGTAACTACCTGGAGAAATAAAATTGCATGAGAGAGCAATCTGTATGGCAGTATTCTGCTTGTCTCCAGTCAGCATCCAAAAGTTTATTCCTGCTTTTCTTAGTGTTTCTATTGTTTCTGGTACACCATCCTAAATTATAAATGGCATGTCAGCATTTAGAAGAGGATAAACTAGGAAATCAACATTGCTTCTGAAAGTTAGACTTCAACTGTCCAACTACAGAGATTCACCTGTAGACGGTCTTCTATTGCAGTGACTCCAAGAATTTCCAAATCATGTTCTAACCTTTGGCAAACATCAGCAATTCTCCACTGCAAAAGTTGGCAGATTGAGGGACGCACATGTTGATATAATTGGATATACCTAACTATCTATCTATCCACACACACAGACAAATACGTGTGTGATACACCATACATACATATATGTATACATATATAGAGATGTGTGTGTGTGTGTATTATATATATATATATACACACAAAAAAAACTAGTACATTGAGAAGTACATTTTACCTCCCTATCAACTAAGGTGCTACTAGCCTCTTTAAACAACAAAGACCATTCTCGATACTCATCTTCCCTTAATTCACGCCAAGCCAAACATAGTGTACGCAGCCCCAATTGAGCATAATGTTCCACAGCTTCGATAACTGCCCTTGTTTGCTGTCCTGAAGTAAACTCAGGGTCATCAAAGTGATATTGATTAGTTGATATTTTCTCTAGAACTAGAAAAAATAGCAGGGTATTCTCAGCTAAATAATCAATAAATTACTATCCTGAATCCACCTTTAGAATCTTCACACAATATTCATGCCTAGCGAGACCTAACAAGGCACCACTTTCTTTTTCTTTTTTAACAAGTCAATAAAGGAGCCAGATTAGTATAGAAGCAAATAAATATGTATTAATCAGCATAACTGATTCCATTGCAAAAGAATAAGTCATGCAAATGCATGAAATGTTTGTTTTGGTCAAAATGGTAAAAGTAGACTACACAATCTGAGGTAAGCCTTATCCTCCGATATCCCTCCCCTCCCATGGGTGAATTCAATAACTTCCCTTTGGCAGACAAAAACATGTGGAGGGAGGGGGAGAGGGGGTTCCAGTGATTACATTAACAGTTCAAAAATCAGTATTTGGCTACCACTTAATAGTTGATAATCCATTAATCATATGTACTAATCAGCAAATAAATATGTACTAATCAGCATAACTGATTCCATTGCAAAAGAATAAGTCATGCAAATGCATGAAATGTATGTTTTGGTCAAAAGGGTAAAAGTAGACTACACAATCTGAGGTAAGCCTTATCCTCTGAAATCCCTCCCCTCCCATGGGTGAATTCAATAACTTCCCTTTGGCAGACAAACACGTGCGAAGGGGGGGGGGGGGGGGGGGGGGGGGGGGTGGGTTCCAGTGATTACATTAACAGTTCAAAAATCAGTATTTGGCTACCACTTAACCCCAAGGGGTTGGCCTAGTGGTTGAGGCTTGTAGTCTTAGGGAGTATCACCCCATAGATCCCAAGTTCGAGACTTGTTAGGTGCAAATTCCTCCTTGGGGCCACACCCCCTAGTGTAAAAGTGAGCGATTTACCCTGATCCGTATAGGAAAACTTCTGAGAGTGCGGTGGACGGGTCCGAGGTTTACTCTACAAGGGTAGGTCCGAAGGGCCCTACCTTGTCGAGGTTCCCCGTAATCAAAAAAAAATAAAAAATAAAAAATAAAAGTATTTGGCTACCACTTAATAGTTGATAATCCATTAATCATACGAGAATCATAAAGCCTCTTTATTTCGGGTTTTGTTCCCTATTATTTGTTCTGATGTACTACCGTCCATCTCCAACAAGAATGCAACATAAAGCAATCAGATTATGCAGCAGATTACAACACTTTCAACAGCACCCATGCAGGGGCCTGCAACCGCAAAGCCCAAGCAACAGAATTTAGAGTTCTGAACTTGTAGAAAACCTAGAACAGACTGAAACAGACAGCACTGTATGAATTTTAATCGGTCATTCATTTCCTTTCTCAGAAAGAATAAACACCAGCAACATTGCTGCTTACCAAAGATTTCTGACCCAATTTATTTAGATAAAATAGTATTTGCTATTCTGTTCTCTAAAGTAAGAGAGTTTATCAACTTCAGGAGTGAGTGAGAGAGAGAACTCAAGCTTTGACGCTTTCTATTCCATATGTTAGAACACACGTTATGAGACACTCTCCGAAGTTAGTCTCATATTGAGTGAGTGGATTATAAAGGTGCTTATGAGTGCTAAGTCCCACATTGGTAACTAGGTAAGACTAAGTTTTATAATTGATTCTAAGGAGCTTCAATTATAACTTAACTAGTCATTTCAAGTGATACCACAAATGTGGCTAGTGCTTTTACTAGGTCATTACACATGAACTTTTACTAACTAAATAGAGGTGATTCAGTATAGCAAACCGTTCATGTTTCTCTTCCTCCAAATACATAATAAATTCTGTTTCTCATATGGAACATAAGTTTGGAAGGAACTTCCTAACTACACATCTTATAATGTTTCCCTACAGTCCATGTAGAAGAGAAATAAAAAGCACCAATAGGTAGGGGTTACCAGCACATGCATGAGGCAGAATAGATTCATCTGCTCCTTTTGTCAAAAGGAAGATCTTTCCATTCTGGCAATCTTTCACAACTACAGACATTCTTTTCCTATCAGAAGTGAACTCGAGAGTCTCCAAGACTTCATATTGAATTGTTGAAGCATTGAACTTGATCTCTGCAATATAGTTATGTAAACCATATCATTAACCCCACTATGAGCACCTTCTTTCTATGACAGCCAAAAGCAAATGACTTTTACCAAGAATATTTGCATTCTTATTTACAAAAATCATATGCAACCGAGCAGCAGCACGAACAAGAGCATCCTCATCCTGAGACTGTGCCTTGTACAATATATCTCCACTTTTGCTATGGGCAACAGAAGAACCAAACAGGAAAGATTTCAAGACTATGAAATATGGCATGTAAATCTAAAACACACT
The DNA here is from genome assembly GCF_965113065.1 of Corylus avellana. Taxonomy (NCBI): domain Eukaryota; kingdom Viridiplantae; phylum Streptophyta; class Magnoliopsida; order Fagales; family Betulaceae; genus Corylus; species Corylus avellana. The sequence continues at coordinate 8,100,541 of NC_142494.1, forward strand.
AAGGTTTTAGGGTTGCACCCCTCTGTGCTTTTAATGAATTGATTTACTTAAAAAAATAAAAAAATAAAAAATAAAAAACCCTAAAACACACTAAAATGAAAACTTTCATGATGTGAATATGGGGTAAATCTCAAGATCCTGCAAGAATTTAACCACAAAATGAAACTATGCACACCTTCGTATCGGTATAACTGTATTACAAATTGCCATAACCGTAAGAAAACGTATAACATCTGGAGAGCCACTGGAAACAGCATCTAGCAGCTCCACATCTGCGTATGAAAACATGGAACTGATCACAAGACAGTTTGCAATGCAACAGGTACATGTGACAGAAAATGAAGAGCTCCATGACTGCAAAGTTAAAAACCAAACCTTTCAACGCATCCCCACTCTCATTCCCATAGAAAACACCATTGATGCAACATCTTCTAAAGATCATTTTATTTTCAGTTAGGGTACCAGTTTTGTCAGTTAAAATGTACTCAACTTGTCCCAGGTCCTCGCTTATTGCTGTACTGCCACATATAACAAAAACCTGTTAAAGATATATGCAACATAACTACATTTTCATACAGTTAACTTCATTGGAACTTTTACCTCATAACACTTACTTTGTTGCATGGGCTGGAGTACCACTTTCTTGGTCAATCATCTGGTTATCCCAATCAATAAATTTTGCATATAAGCTCTTCACAAGATCCAGAGATACCTGTCAGAAGTAAACACTTCAGTTTTTCCTATTACTAGGTATGATTGTACTTCACATCTATACTCAACCTCATAATGATCCTGAAAATCAATCATTAAACAAACATATACAAAGCAAATTCGTCTACTTGACAATTTGCAAGTTAGTATCATGGTCTCCCTTTATTTATCTAGCACTAGCAAGAATATATGCCTATCCAATATAAAAATTATAGCTTTGAGAGGATCTTCAACATGAGTGATATTTCATTGAGACAACAAAAATTGAAATATTCCTCACCATCTATTAAAGTGTTGATTAAATGATTAAATTTATCTCTTCCTAGCAACTTAAGCTTTTAGGAAAAGTGATGATTTAACACCCCCCTCTCCCTGTCTCTCACTCTCTAGCTTTATACTCTCCAAACTCCAAAGAACTACTCTCATACTGCTGAATTTGTCAAATATCATTTAGCTTCGGGTTACAATATAATAATAGCAAACATGCCAAACCATGATAATGACAATGTAGACAATCTAAGATTGTTAGCATGATATGCAACATCTTACCTTAATTGATATGGGAATCATGATAGAACATAGAAGCTCAAAGCGAAGAGGGATAACCAACAGTTCAAACCATGGGCCTTCCTTCGGATATTCTACATACCATTGCTTCAAAAAAAAAAAAAAAAAAAAAAACATGAAAGTGGATATATGTTTGAAGATAATAGTTCAATCCATGAAAATACTAAAAATCAAACTCATCTAAAATTTCAGATTTCAAGTAGAAGGACAAAGTGCTTCTAGATAATGCCATGAATCAAGAGTCGCATATGGGAGTAAAGGAAACTAAATCGAGAGAGAAGAAAAAAAAAAGAATTAACAAAAGAGGTATTTCAAAGATGGAGAGTCCCCACTAATAAAAACAAGAAGAAAATAATAAATGAATGTCCAGGATAATAAATAAATAAATTAAAGTCACTGTACTTATATCTTTCAAGATTGCGTCAACATGCACAGGACAAACCAGTTCACTTTGATTCCCTATCACATGGACTCCTGTATGAGCATCGAATTATGTGTTTTAAGTGCCTGACTCATCTAAAAGTTGGGACAAGGGGGGACAAGAATACAAAATGGGTACATGTACTTGGATATGCCACGTCAAAAATATTTCCACAATTTTATTTCTTTTAAACTTATCAGTTTAAATATCTTATAAAGTACATTATCTTTATTTTATGGGAACTTTCTTTTTAACTTATATTTATTTAGCTTGGCAGGGTGGGTAAATAAAATTTTAAATCGTTTTACTTGAATATTCTAAATGATCCCACTTTTTAACAATCTAAATAATGGTTTAGATACTTTCTATTTATTTAGGTTAATCAACTAAAGAAAAAAGATGTACGATATCAGTCAACAGAATTCAACCAAGTGCTGGAATATGTTGGAGCTCACCACAATAGATCATCACTTTTACAAAACTAATGCAGTATGCATGAAACTTCTTTTTCGGCTAAAGTATTCATTCCTAAACCCACCACATTTTGCAGAAATTATGCTCTGTCAGTCAAATACAATATATATATTTAGCCATAATTAGTCTCTCTAGTTAAGGCATATTTTTGTATTATAGCTATAGTATCTTGTAATTAGTAGATTTTAGTTGCCTTATTTGTTCTCCTAGATTGCTGTAATCGCTGAGATACAGCCTGTAATTAGCTAGACAATTCCTATATAATATGAGAAACCCTCACATTGAGAGGTATTCAGTACAATTGACATGCTCCACATTGAATAAGAAGAAGAAAAATCAAAGGCAACGCCACTAGCAAACATTACATATAAATCCAGCAATTTCATGCAGTATTCTTGGTCCATCATCGTACTCAAAATTGCAAGATTAACTTCAACAGAAGCAGTGAACAGGTCCTTTCGGAAGCCAAAGAATGACAAATTCAGGGTATTAGTCAACATCACAATCAGTAGCACAACTTATTAAAGGACATACTAACAAGTCTCTATTCAACAAGCAGCAATATAAATGCTTGCTATCAGGGACAAGTCTTCAACAAAGGAAGGTTCAATGAGGATGTTATAATGGATAATTGAAATACTGAGCGGAAAAGAAAGACAAATACCATACATCCCTGAAATACATGCAAACTCTTATCTAAAAATGGCATCAAGTGCACATAAAACAGATTTAACTGCATAAGAAACAAGAGGTTAGTACTTGTGACATACCTTCCTAGCTTCTGTGTCCTTCCAAACATTACCAGCTATGCCTAGAACAATAACAACCACAATCTGGAAAACAAATATAGCTCCAGTCAACTTGTCAATCATGGCATCCATAGCTGTAAGCTTTGGTTCGGGTATCCCCCTACTCATGCCCAGCTTGGTTTCATTGCCTGAAAAAATAGAATACCTAGAAGTTACAAATCCAGAAATTGCTGCAACTGCTCTTAACAACATCATGGCAACTCATGGGGTTCAGAAATTGCTCCAAGCCACCCACAGCAATTTTTAACTTCTCTAGAGGTTGCATACATCCAATGCTAAACAACCCTAAACTTCTTCAGATATTGATATTGTCACTTTGATTCAAGACGTATATTACTTGCTTGAAAAATGAAAAGGTGCAATAAAAAAAAAAATGTATTTGTCATGTTGACAGTAGCTAGAGTCCAAATTAGACAGCATTAGAATTTTATACAAATTTTCTGTTTCAGAATATTTTGAAGCATCCAACAGGTCAAACAGAAAATAGCAACCAGCAACACCAGTCCCTTTGTTCTTTTTCTTTGGTAATATCTTGCCCATTTGTTTATGTTAATAACAACTCATAAAGTAATAAAAGGGCAAGGAATCAGCATCCCTTCACAATTTATTCTTTTAAAACTAACCTGTATACAAAATTCTTTTTCTGTAAGTACCCTATCAGAAAATCATACATGTGCATTCTTGTCCAAAACCCAGGCAATAATAATATCCGGACATAGGAAGTATGCCCTATTAGGTCTGATCTGATACAGCATACCTACCAAAGCTCCTTAGAATCTACACAAAATTGACTGGAATCTGATTAAACACATCCCAACTCCTTCCTAAAAGAGAGTCAGGCAGAGCAATTTGACTCCTACCGCATCATTAGTCTAAATGGTCACATACAACCAAGAATAAAAGGATGAAAAGCCTAAACCACCAAACCCCAGCCAAGTTTAAAGCTCTGATGCCATAACAAAACTAGAACAAGTCAATACTAAATTTGTCCCGCTACGATAGGTCCAAGTAACCCAACTGCCTGCCTCACTGCTATACCAAACTTCTAATATTACATGCTTATTTTGCTCCCATCTTTGTCAAAGAAATATCAGGTGAATGCATTTTGCTGCTTAAGTAACCATTTTTAACCTTTCATTTTACTGTTTTTTTTTTCCCCCCAGTTTTTCAAATTTTCAAAAAAGGATAAAAAAATAAGGAGCACGCATAAGAAACAAACTAATATGTTGTTTGCTATGACTTTGAAGTTTCTTATACATAAGAACATACCTGTGTATACAGCTACTCCACAAGCCCACTCTGTATTCCGCAAGTAACATGACTGGAGAATTGTGTTTTTTATTGTTAAAGGGCACACATCATTATCAAGAAATGGGGGGAACAACCTAACATTTCCATCAAACCTCCTAATGTCCTTATCTGCACTAGGACACTCAATAACACCCTGTCAAGGAGAGAGAGTGAGAGCAAGAACAATATAATCACCAAGGTTGCAATATGAAGGTAAATTACCAACATTAATGAGTAACTAAAAACTTGCCTTGATCTTGTGCAATAGTTCATAATCTATTCCTACACAAGCAGAGGGTATAACCCTCGTCTTCAAATCAGTTTCACCATCTAGGGCAGCAGTCTGCAAAACATGTTGCTTTGTCAGACACTTAAAATGTTCAAAAGGACATCCCAATCAAAAAGAAACGCCAATACTATCCTTCACAACATAACATATAGGGACTCCACTCAGTTATATTCAAAGGTATGGGAATATGAACAATTTATCTTTTCTCAGATATTGCAGGACTGTAAATTTGAGGGAAGATATGAGGTATAAGAGAACATAAAAATAATAATAACAACAACAGAGGAACCCTAAGAGCCTGGCCACAAAATAAAATGAACAAGCATAATTCTGCCCTAAGCTTCATTTTAACTTGGATGACAGCAACTTAATTCAGGTTGAGATCAGATGATTCTTAGCTCAACCCAAAAATACCCACGTTGCAATCTAATCATCCTTGAATATATTTAGCTATGACCTTGTCAATCACAGTTTAATCTACAAGCCAGCCATAGAGTTTCTCAATCAGATAAAAAAGAGCAACTATGATACAAACCAAATGTAGAAGAAATGTAACATCACTGAAAGTTACTATTTTTGCAACTCTCTAGCACTATCCATCTAACCAACAAAACCTAACAAATACAAATTATAGGCTAGACGGCATAGCAAGAACAGATAGCAGCATTAATCCTGTTCCAACATGCTCCACAACATTTGGGGCTCACATCCAGGTTCGGGCCAATTACTGCTGTCACACTTGACTTAGACAATCTTAATGAAACAACAGTCTAAATAAGGTCCGTCACGCCTTTGCTGATAAACAGAAGCCACAAAGAAGCATTAAAATCCATATTGATCACACAACAAAGCACCATGTCATTGTGGTTGTTTTCATATTAAAGAAAAAGTAATTGTGGTTGTTTGCTACTTTCTATTTCTTTCTTTTCCTTTCTTTTCTTTTTTATAAGGAACCCCTCCAAGGCAGGGTCATTTCGTGTACCCACCCCTATCAGATAAACTTCGGACCCATGCAAAGCGTTCCCTCCACACGGATTGGGTCACTGGCGGGCTGGATCTAAGGAATTGTTTACACCCCAAGGGGATTCGAAGCTTAGGCCCGATGGAGATACCACCAAAACCAAGGCCCTTACAACTTGAGCCAACCACTTAGGGTTAGTTTTTTTTGATAAGTAAAGTTTATATAACAAAAGCGCAGAGGGGCGCAACCCAAGTACACAGGGAGTATAAAAGAGAAAACGCCTATTAGGAGAAAAAAAAAAAAAAAAGAACAAGAAAATCAAGATAGCTAATCAGTAAAGGAGCAAGCCAAGCTGCTGTCCAGGTGAAAAGCGTGTAGAAGAAAAACGCCTTGAGGTCCTCCAAAGATCTCTCAGAATCCTCAAAGCTTCTCGCATTCCTTTCTAACCATAAACACCATACTATGCAAAGGGAGCCATTTTCCACACAACGGCACTTCATGAACGCCCTCCCGACCACCAACAAGCGAACAAATCCACCACCTTTTGAGGCATGACCCATGATAATCCAAATCGGCTAAAGATAGCATCCCATAAAAAGCGAGCAACCTCACAATGGAGAAGAAGATGATCAATCGTTTCCCCATCTGATTTGCACAAACAACATCTATTGATCACAATGAGACTCCTTTTCCGAAGATTATTGATTGTGAGGATCTTCCCTAACACCACCGTCCAAGTAAAGAAGGCCACTCTCGAGGGTGCCTTGGTGCGCCAAATACTCTTCTAAGGGAACTAACTAGCCTCGGTACTAGCCAAGGCATTATAGTAGGAGCGAACATCGAACTTCCCTTTACTGGACGGAATCCACCACATTTTATCCTCTCCTTCCCTATTCATTTTATGAGAGTATACAAAGTATAGAATGAGGCTAGCACTTCCAACTCCCAATCATGAATCAACCGAGAAAAGCTAACATTCCATTGAAGAGCAGCCCCCCCACCCCCCCCCCCCCCCCGTGAGATCCAAATTGTCAGCAATAGGGTTAGTTGTTCGCTACTTTCAAACTTTAGTGGTTGATTATGTTAGTTTTTAAGTTGGCTAATTCGGTATCCAAAAATGTAATTTCTTCTCGGTTGAAGCTTTGTTTGCAAGAGCGTTCACTGGCGTCCGAACGACTGCATCACATAGTGAAACCCGAGAGCTCCTTTCGTTGTACGTTTGCTGGACCGTCCGAACGGATGAAGTACATAGTAAAACCCGAGAACTTCGTTCACTACACGTTTGCAAGTCCGTTCGAATGGGTGAAGCCGCATTCGAACAAAAGTATGCTATTGCCGCATTAGGGCTTTCCAACTTCAGCTTGGACTTCTATAAAACCCTAGTTTCGTTCAAATGGTGGCAGTCAGCCGTCTAAACGCTGCCACGGATTTTCCATAATAAGGTTTTCTACTTCAACAAGGAAACCTAATTCTCAGTTGCCTATTTATAGGACTCTATGGAGCACGATTTTTCTAAGCAACTGAGAAGGCAAATTCTATATTGTGCTAAAAGAGGATTATCAATATTCAAAGCTTCAGAGCTATTTTCTCTTAGAGTGCTGCTGCGTTTGAGAAACCGTTTTGCTCATCAACGATGAGAAGTCTATCGGAAAATCCGATAAAGGAGAATCACTTCAAAAAGATTGTCGAGCTAGGAGACAAACGGGAAGCTTGTTGATCTTACAGAGCCTAGGAGTTGCAAAGGGTTGCAAGTGTGATTGAATCTGTAATATGGATTTTCTTATAGTGATTTCCTCAGTTTGGCGGCCCTGGAAAGGTTTTACTTTTAAAGAGTTTTCTAAAAGGTTTTCTTTTTGTCACCAAAATATCTGTCTCTGTGATTTACTGTTTTACATATTTTGGTGATTGATTGTTGCATGCTTCTTAATTTTAATTCCACATTATTTTTGATAAACACCTATTCACCCCCCTTTAGATGTATTTTGGAGTTTGTTTTATATTTTCAAATTATATGGCATTAGAAAGCAATGATGCTCAACAAAAGTAATTTGAATATCACATGCATCATGATGAGCAAAGGATACAAGCTATTTCTTCTAGACACGTAACATCCATCAACCAAGTAATCAGAATCTAGTGTCCTTAACATCCACATTATATGGGGCCTTAATCCAAAAGCAAACAGCATTAGAAGAGTCTCACTCTCAAACTATAGAATTCTTCCAGAGAGCAATTAAGAAGCAAAAAAACATCATCACAAGCAAACTGAAAGAAAGACATACATCCAAGAATTCCAATTGATGTAATAATATGGTATGGTGCAATTCTAATTTCATTGTTCTGGCTTACTTTCTATAATCAGGTAACACTTAATAGCACAACTTTCCCAATTGACTAAAACAAAATCAATAAGTGAAAGTAAAAAGTTCTAGTGCTCGTGACGTCAACCTAAGCAAACTCTCAATCAGAATGATATATGGAGCAGCAGATTTACCTCTATATAGCAAACGCCCTGTGGATCTGAAGTACCAATCAAAACAAGATCACATGGTACTTCATCATTCTCCCGGATCCATACAATATTACCCACATGAACGTCCTGTGCTTGGACCTACAAGTAAATGCACCAATGAGAGATGAACATCATACAGTTAAATTTTAAAATTTTAAGAAACAAGAAATAGCATAGGTCTAATCCAAGAGATAATTAAATTAGAAAAAAATTAGTTCTTTTTCTGGGAAAATTAGACAAAAATCAGTTGAACAACTAAATGATTGGACTCTCACCTGCATAATGCAGATTGTAGTTTCCATTTGCAAAGCCTATTTAATTCTTCTAGTTAGGAACCAATGATGATCTACAAATGGTCATTTTAGTTTTGCCCCATGAGAGAGAGGGGGTGTGCAAAAAACACCACCACCGACTTCTGACCCGGCTCCAACCTGGGCAGGTCAGCTTCGGACGAGAGTTGGGCCAAAAGTCGGAAGTCCAAATTCAAATCCAACAAAAGTCAGATAGGAAGTTGGGAATAGGTAATAAATTCCAATTAATTCCAACCTGATTATTAAATCTAATTAAAAAAATAATAATAACTGAAACGGCATTGTTTTGTCCATAACTTTTGAAATCAGCTAAGACAAAATGGGATCTTTGGTGAGCATATATATTCATCTCATTCAGCCAAAAACCTACCTCATGTCCCCACAACCCCTGCTCAGCTTCTCTCTCAAATCTCATCAGACGACACCATCTCCACCATTGTGTAGGTTCCAAAAATGAGATTCATCTAAGATAAAGAAGTACCTCCCACACTTCTGCCCGAAATCACCTCCGTTGGAAGCTTCGTTGGGGGTTTTCCCAACTCTACCAACTCTACCAACTCTTCCAACTCCAGCCAAGGCAGAAAGTGGAAAGGGCATTTCCAACTCCGACAAAGTGGTGCACAACCCTAGAGAACAAACTCTACTAAATGCATATCACTAGAAATACCAACCATATTTTAATCCTAATTGTGAAAATCTTAACAAATATCATAAGATAATCAAGTACCTGAGTTATGAAGCAATCATATCCCTTATAGTCACTTGTGAAATCAACTAACTTACCTATTCTTCAATTGCTCCATATTGTTTGTTGCTAACCCACTGGAATCACTCAGTAGCTCTAGAGAATTGAGGCAAGATAGTCATCTATCCCTATTCCCTGCTCCTCTTCACTCTAGTTAATATGGTGTAGAGTATGATGTATGATGTTGTAGGAAGCTGTAGAGGGGTTTACTTCTCACGCAACTAAAATGGCTCCACGGAGAACCTTCACGTTTATCCCCTGTTTCTCTCTCCAGTGTAGCTTAATGTTTTGTGATATATCTATAAGCAACTAGAGATGCTTTATAGTGTTAAATTAGTATACATCTTCACCCCCCCCCCCCCCCCCCCCCCAAATTAGTATACATCTTCAACCCCCCCCCCCCCCCCCCCCCACCTCCATTTTGCAAGAGACTAGGAGCATGTCAACAACCTCATCTACCATTTGCTGATTATTAATTTGTTTTGCTTCTAAATAAAGGATGAGCAGCCAAAACTTTGATAGCTAATACCTTCTTTTTTATAAGTAATATTGTATATATCAAAAAGAGCAGAGGGGCACAACCCTAATACATAGAAAGTATACAAGAGCTAAGTAGAATGAGAGAAAAGAACAAAAAATTCAAAAAAGCTAATCACTAGGGGAGCTAAACAAGCAGCTGTCCAAGTAAAGAGTGAAAAAAAAAAAAAGACTTGAACTCCTCCAGAGTCCTCTCTTGATTTTCGAAACTTCTATCATTTCGTTCCCTCCACAAGCTCCACATAAGACAAAAAGGAACCATCTTCCACACAATAGCACTCCGAGAGCAACCCCCCATCCACCAGCAAGCAAACAAATCTTCCACACACTGAGGCATAACCCAAGACAACCCAAAACGACTGAAGAAGATGGCATTCCATAAGGCATTGGCGACCTCACAGCGGAGAATAAGATGATCAACAGACTACCCATTTAGTTTACACAAGCAACATCTATTAACCACCTATTAACTCATATTGGAGAAGAAGATAGCTAATACCTATTAATCAACTTTACTAGGAAACAGTATTAGAAGTTTTGCTCAAAGCATTATTGCATAAGGCATAAAAGTTCATTTTTCTCCAAGTAATGCTTCTGATTATTGGCACAGCAATGACGTCAAAATGCCTTTAGGACTACATTTTAAACACATACCAGTTGCAGAGACTAGACAGTTCCAGAGTGGGAATTGTGAGAACGCAAGGTTGTGGGTGTGGCAAAAGAGAACAGGTTCCGTATCCTTTATGTTATCACTAAAATCAAGAAAGGTGGATTGGCTTCTCATAACTACCAGGGGACTTATTCCTGGTTAAATCTTTCAAATTTTTGAGACATGGAGGACAGGAGAGGTCGTCAATCTTTTAAAGTTGGTCAATGGTGTTTGCAGTTATGTTACAGTGGAAGATAGTAAATATTAATTCCCAAAACTGAGATGTTGTTTCTCAGATTGCTTCCTCAGTTGATTGTTGTTTTGAGTGTTGGGAAGTCCTTGCAGACAACGCCATCTCTCTTTTAATAATATTCTGTTACTTTTGTCTCATACCATACCCTTTTTCCTCTTGGTTGGCTCCTCCATGTAAACAAAACACAATATTATGCACCTTGGAATAAAATACACCGCTCTCATTTTGTATACCATCTAATCATTTATCACAAAACAGATAAAGTACTTCAGTTATCGCAAAAAAGCAATATGCAAAAGCATGTAACATCGCTGGTACTTGCACAGATCTATGTACAATCAAAAAGAGAGAATCCCTTCAATGGTAGTCCTAATGTTTCAAGTTATCTCCAACCATTGGCAGCGATGGTATCATCCAGAGAAAAACATCCACTCCAACGTACAATGAAAAAATAGATTATGTAATCTTATAATGAACCAACTAGTAATGGTAACTGACTAACTGCTAATGCGGGCATCTCCAAGTAACTACAGAGTAGAACAATAGATGCTGGGCAAGCCAACCCATTTGATCAATTGCCAACAAATGCAAGTTAACTTTGCTCGCTTATTTTAATTTGAAAAGTAAACAACAAAACAAACCACAAAAGGAGAAAGAGAATTTAGGAAAAGTTTCCATACAAGTTTTCTTATCCCCTGCCTAACAACCCAGACTTCCTTCTCATTTGCCTTCTTGTCTGATAGATATCTATTGTAGTCATCCCATGCCTCTTTTGTTGCAGAGACTGCAAAAATAAAGATAAGGGGACCCCATGTACTGGCAGGATTCACTGGCGTGATTAGTGGCCATAGCTGAAGGCAAGCAATCAACAAAAAGTATTGGTTCATGAACCGGCTGGAAACAGAAGAAATCAAGTTGATAAGATTACGGAGCCAAAGAAAAGAGGAAGAAATAATTTTTCATAAAATCATACTAGATAAAAAAAACTATTCAAACATAAAAATATGCACTTGTTTTTGTCCAGGATATACCTGACTTGTGAAATAAAAAACTGTATTCTTGACAAATCTTGAAAATTCAGAAGAGGTGCTAAGCAAAAGAACATGTGATTGGCTCATGTTCCAAAGAAAATGTTTGAACAGTCAGTCATACTCAACCACAAGAAATGAACCATCACATGACAAATGATCTCCACGCATACAAAGAATATAACCAAAAACTTAATTGCTAAAAAGGATGTCCAAGATATCTAGAGAGAGATAGCGTGTGTGAAAGATAATTAATAGAGTAGACTCTCACTCAAATCACTAGAAAGTTTTGGCACTCAGTTAATGACTTGTAGAGAACGTTCACAATTTTCCTCCAGCAAACTACCATAGAAGTCGTGATGAGAATCAACGTGAAATCAACAGTGTCAATCGAAGAATCACCTGAACTGTTCCCATAAATTTTTTGGGAGGAAGTTCAATAAAGTATATTTTCTGTTTGATATGCGGTTGTCACAGTAAAGATCATGCGATGATTCATCATCATTGATGCAGACGTAGCGCTTCATTGTTAAATTAGAAGCAGTTGATCATGTTTAACTGTTCTTCCCAGGTTCAATACAGAAGCTCAATTGAAGTTCAAAGCTTCGTATCCTGCAAAAACAAAGAAAAAAATAATCTTATATTGCATAAATCACTATTTTCATCAATAAAACACATAGCTGGGGTTTATATGAGACAAAAATAGTTGGAGTTGAGTTAGCGGAATCAACATGTTGTCAGGCTAGGTATGTGCATGTGGTGCATAATTTTACAACTCTATGAGTAAATCAAAACACCCTGAATCTCTCTGTGGGAATTTTAAGAAAATATTTCTCTCAATGACTACTTCTATTTAAATACCATTTCGATTTAATAGGTTCCTTTACAAAAGATAAACAATGAAATAGAAATTTACAACCATATGATTAGAAATGCATGCAATTGGAATCATAAAAGATTTCAATAAAAAGAATTTTAAAAAAAAAAAAAAAAAAAAAAATTTGATTACTCTGATTCATTCAAGGAAAATGGTAAACACTGTCCTCGGGATTCAACTAGTTTTAAACCTTATTTAAGTTTCCAAACTACACCAAAAACTCTTGAAAATCCTAGGCACATTGCTGAGAAATAAAAAGGGGCAAGACAATGCAATAGTATACAACAATTAAATATTATAACCCAATCTTGAATTTTTTAAAGATTCAGGTATAAAAGAATTCCAAATCCCTATAATGGGTTTCAGCCAATAGCACAGTTGCCAATCACCCAAATCATCTACGTCAAATAACTCAAACTTTCCACAGGAACTATCATACAAGCTTAAAATCTCAATCACCAAACCTTTTTTTTTTTTTTATTCCAGTCACCAATTTCCTAACAAACCCATTAATTAAAACTAGTTTCCATTAAAGGGTCATCGAAATTTGGCTCAAATTCGACCCAATTAGATCCAAATACAACGAAATTTCATCGAATCCCTCACTTGGGTATTATTTTTTCGGACCTAAAACTGAAATATTGAATCAGATAGATAAATGGAATGGCCAAAGATCATACCTCTGTTGTTGTTGTGCTCCTTGTTGGTGATGGTTTGGGTCTTTGGTCTCTCTCCCATCCCGCAATTACCTTTACCTCCTCTGTTTGAACGAGTCGGGCAAAGCTATTGCGCCTGTTTCTACCGATTGACTTGTAGAAATGCACTATGCACCCTTGGATGGCCCGTGGAAAATGGGAGTTGACCATCAGATGTATAAGAAGTAAAAGAAATATAAAGGTAACTAATTCATACATATTTGGTGTAATAAAATGACATTTGTTCTTAAAACGTATTAATGTTATTATAAAAAGGGAAATCATATACAAAATCTTTCTTTTTTTAAAAGCTTTTTAGGTATTTCTTTTTTAAAATTTAGTCCCTGAATAACTCGAAACTACAAAAAAACTCTCTATCGTCAATTTTTGTTAACTACCATTAGTCCACTCAAAACTCACTGTTTTATCTTATTAAAATATTAATTTTTTATTAATTTAATTTTAAAAAATTAAATCTTAAAAAAAAAAAAAAAAAAATTAAAGGGTGGCCAGGGGGTGGCGTTTGGGGTGGCCTTCGAGCCACCCCAAGCCACCCACGGGGTGGCTAGCCACCCCGTGGGTGGAAAGGGTGGCCCGAAGGCCACCCCTCCACCCCAGGGGTGGCCTTGCCAAAAAATTCAACCATCATCCCCCACCACTAGCTAAAAGAAGTGGTATCTTGCATCAGCCTTCCCCCACCTTCATTTCTTTTCTCCCTCCCTGTAGCGTGTTCAAATCTTCCTCTCTCTCTCTCTCTCTCTCTCTCTTTCTCTGCGATTTTGATGATTTCTTTGTTTGAACAATCAAATCGATTTGTATGATATGGGTTTGCTTCATAGAAAGCTGATAGAAGAAGCAGACAATTCAACCTTTATTCAGTTCTGTGAATCACACTGTTCTTCTGCTTCAAGCGTTTGTCCTATAAGCTGCATAAATTTTTATTCATCTTCGTTCCCTCCACCAATTATTCCCTCCACGTTGGATGAAGAATCAGACAAACACCACAAGATCTCTGGCTTCTTGATCGCCACGCTTACACTTCTCGCCACTCCTGACCACCCTTCAAATTTTTATTTATTTATTTATTTTTAAGATTTAATTTTTTAAAATTAAATTAATAAAAAATTAATATTTTAATAAGATAAAACAGTGAGTTTTGAGTGGACTAACGGTAGTTAACAAAAATTGACGGTAGGGAGTTTTTTTGTAGTTTCGAGTTACCCCGGGACTAAATTTTCAAAAAAAAATACCCAGGGAGTTTTTAAAAAAACGCGTCGACCTAAGAATTTTGTATATGATTTCCCTTATAAAAAATGTGAAAAGCATATACTATTCAAAAAAAAAAAGTTTCTCACATGCTAAAAAAATGCATCTCACTTTATTAGACTAAATTGTATAAATTAACTATAAACCAATTTGTAGCTAATTTATGTCCAAGATATATAACCTTGATCTTGCCATGTCAGCTTGCATTAACACTTTGTTTTTTTTTTTTTTAATAAATAATTCTTTGTATTTTGTGGTTCATTTCGCGTATATTTCCATTGAGTTGGCATGTTCCATCCACCGAAAATGTACGCTAGAATATAAATAAGCATTTCTCTTTTTTTTTGGGGGAACAAAAATATGAACATTTTATTTATAAAAAAAGTTTACTAGAAGTCCAAGCATATAACATTTTATCTTTCTTTTTTTTTTTTATGGGGAAATCATTCTATTCTCATTAATTGATGAAGGACCATAAGCATAAAGCTCTTACATCACAGAGCAAAAGCTCTGAGAAAATCATAGTCGAAGTTACAAGGTTACAAATCATAGATAAATACATAACAATGTGACCTTCAAGACCTATTTATGACATCAAAATTCGCCAACCCATGATTAATCTTCAGTTCTAACAACATGTCTACTCCAGACAGACACAACCTGATACATAGGTAGCAACATCCTCCTTCCGAAACTCATCCTCTTGGATTCGCAAGCCAGGAAATTATTCACATCTTCAACCAAACAGGCCAGGACCACAAAATATAGGGAAAACGGAAAATACAGGGAAAATAAGGAAAATGCACAAAAGCCCACAAAACACCACCGGAGGAAGGTTGTCGAATGATTCTGGCCATATCGCAAAAAATCACATGCATGCACACGATCCATCGCGGGGTTGCCGAAATCAGAAGCAGTAGGTGCCGTTGGAAGCGGGTGGGGCCGGTTCGCGCAATGGAGGGGTGCATGTCGAGGTGGGTTTGACAGAGGGATGTAGATCGAGCTTTGAACAATCCGATCCAAGAGCCCCATCAACCTCAGAAAAAGACACGATAGAAATGGTGGACGGCACACCCAACGCAATGGCGTTTGAGCTTGTAACAAAAGAAAAGTAAGCAAAAAGAAAAAAGGGGTGCGAGTCGGGAAGAGAGGGGGGTGCGGCGCTCTCTGCTAGGGTTTTTCTCCAAAGGTCCTATTCTTATAACATTTTATCAAATCATTTAATAGGGTTTAAAATGAATTAAATCACTTCTTTTTTTGAGTGAAAATTACAAGCTTTTCATTAATATCAAATAACATAACTTTCTTGGTACATATAATATTATGAATAAAAACTAGGTAATCTTCCATCCAAATTTGCTCCATAGATTGATGAATTGCCACATTCACTAACCTGTGAGCAACCATATTTCTGTCCCTCTTAACATGCCTCACACTCCATGATTAGAGGCATTTAAGTAGTATCTTCGCATTCTCGATTAATTTGGCAATATCAACTTTAAGATTGTTCTTCCATCCAAAAAGCATTTACAATCTTCATAGCATTTCCCTCCAACATTATAATAATTCAAGATACCCAAATCTCTGCTAAATTCCACCACCTTCCAAGTTGCATATGCTTTCGCAACAATTGGATCAACTATGAAATGCTTTAAGGAATGATGGCAACACATTCCTCTCTTGATTTCTAACAATATATAACTCTTACACCCATTATCTTCCTTGATTTGTCTATAGTTGAATCCTTTTTTTTTTTTTTTTTCATGCCACAAGGTGGAGCCATCCACTTTGGAACTTTTGTATTTCGGTTTTGCTCTCAAATAGTCTGCACATTTTGTACTACGCATTAAAATCTTCCATAGACTCCTTAGCAGTTCGAATTAACTGAGAATGGTGAGGGAATTCTCCTAAAAAAAAATTCTGTATTTCTGCGTAGTCAAAATTTTTCTTTGCTATGTTGCCACACGTTCTACCTCTTCTTTCTCTAGTTTCTCCACCCAAGATTTGTGCGAAACAACTCTTCTCGAATGATATGCCCCTTTGTTGATGTGGGTTACTTAAAATATGCAATTCCCTTCTCCTATTTGGAATTGGTTTTGCGTATTACTCTTTGTTTTGGGTTTGGAGACAACTCAAAGTTTGACTTGTAGTAGGAGAAGAATTCCTTTCCTCCACCGAATTGTATCTCCCTCAACACCGACTTTGAGCCATTATAAAAGGCATACTTCAACTTGGTTTTATGATATGAAAAAAAAAAAAAGAAAAGAGCCACATAGTGAGAATGTGGGTTGCTGTCTAATAGTTAAAGGAGCTGCATGTGTGCTTTTTTTCTTGGTTTTGGAGGAGCCAAAACGAGAAAGAAAAACAAAGGGTGCTAATGTGGAATAAAGAAAAATAGAGTGACCAGCAAGGTATTCTAACAAAAGATAAGTTTGTTCTTTAGTATTCTCTTTTGTGTCTTTTAGTGTATTGGGGTTTTGGGTTTTGAGTAATTTTCTCTCCACTATATTTTTGTACTCCATCTTTCATAGTGAATTTCATCGTGACTGCCTCCACCAGTGGACGTACCCCACAATGAGGGAACCACTTAAATCTTTGTGCTATTTGTGTGTCATTGTCTTGCTTTATTTACCGTAATTGTTATCTTTTGGCATAACAAGTGGTATTAGAACTACGGTTCGGGATTCAAATTAACGATAAGTATGGCGAGTATCAAGTATGAATGGAGAGCTTCAATGGGAAAAGCAATTTCTTTCTTTTGCAAAGGAGTATGAAGGATTGTTGATTCAGAAATGAGTCTACAAGGCCTTATTGGGAAATGCGAAGAAACCCGAAGAGATGGACAATGATGACTAGGAAGAGATGGAGGCAAAAGCTACAGCGTGATCCGTCTCTATTTGTTAGATGAAGTCATTCACAATGCTATTGATAAGGAAAAAGAAGAGTCGATTTGACAGAAATTGGAGAGTCTGTATATGGCAAAAAAATTGACAAATAAGTTGTACATGAAGAAGCAGCTATATGGTTTACAGATGAAGGAAAATACAAATCTACTGGAGCACCTCAACAAATTCAATATATTGAATACATAGTTGTTGAATTTTAGAGTAGAGATTGAAGAAGAAGATAAAGCGATACTTCTGTTGGCATCGCTTCGCACTCTATTATGATCAATTGGTTACAACATTGTTGTATGGGAAATAGACTCTGGCATTTGAAAATATGATTAGATTTCTCTTGTCACATGAGATGCAGAGGAAACTTGTTAATGATTAGGCCGATGCACTTGTGGCACGGTTTGAACCAAGACACGAAAGAGATAAGTTTAAGTGGAAGAATGGCTGAGGTAAGCAATCTTGGTCTTAGTCATGATCGGCACAAGGTGAAGAATTTCGATTAGATGCAAAAGATGTGGATTGTTATTATTGTCACAAAAAAAGGCACTACATAAGATTTTGCAAGCTAATGAAACAAGACTTGGAAGATAAGATGAATTAGAAAGGTTCTATAGATTTAGTCGGTGTGGTCAATGGTAAGTTCAATGATAGTGAGGTTAGTAGTGTAGCGCAAATGTTCTTTAAGTTTCCTTAGGTACAGATTCTTTCGTAGACTCTTTGATTTTGAATTCTGCTTGTTCATATCATGTGTCTGAATAGGCGGATTTGATGAAGTTTCGGTCTAGTTTTTTTTTTCTTTTCTAATTTTTATTTTTTACATAGGCTTTTTGTTTTATTTTTTATTTTATTTTTATGTTTACACTTTACCCTATGAAGGCATTTTTGAAAGTTTTGCTTTCCGTCCAAATAGGCAGGTTTGATGGACGAATGGTATTTTTTGCCAACGTGAAAAAGATTGAGGGGGATGATCGTCTATTTTTAAACATTGGATGCTAAAACGTAAATGCATTAGTACTTCAGGGGTAAAATGTATTTTCCCCACAATTTTACTTTGAGGAAAACTCCATTTATAACTTGATCTACCATATAACTACTCTAAGCATACCTATAAATAAGTATATACTTAAGTACATAGATTAGCACAAAATAAGAGTTATGGGTTATTGTTCTTACCCTTGGTTGTGAAGCTCCTTCCTTCTTCATTCCAATACCTCATAAAAATCTCACATAGCTTTCTCTCTCTCTCTCTCTCTCGGTTTGTGGGCAAGTGAAATGGGGTGTTTTAGGGGTTTAAAGGGGCATTTATACATGTTTTCCTAAGATTTTTTAAGTTTTGGACATAGTATTTTCACATGTAAATTGTCGCAATTTGAATGGTTTCTATACCATTCTAATGATAGATCCAAATTAGATCATTTTCATGGATCATTAGAAAGGGGTCCAAAGGTTCTAGAATGATTACTTAGAATCGTTCTAACTTTGCTCGAATGTTCAGACGTTGCATCTGAACCAATATGCGAAGTGTTTTCTGTACTCATTTCTTATTTAAGAGTCTTATTACTTGTTTCCTATTATTATTACTAATGATGGGTAATACCGCTAGCTCTCTAATATGCCCTTGGCTCCTTTCCAAGCCCACAAACTATCAGACCCCTTTAACCTTTGGCCCATAAGCCCTCGATCAATGAAAAGGATTGAGTGACCTCCCAAGTTCTACGCTAGTCGATGGGTATTCTACAAACAAATGACCTCGAAAAGACTATTCAATGGCTTCAAAGTGATATCATCAGACTGGGCGTGGGCTACTGGCTCCACCTTTGGCCGATGTACCCATATATGGTAGGCTAACCTTAGTACACAAGTTATTGACTACTTTCCCAATATAGATCTCGTACCTTGTAAAGGGAAGATCCATCTAGACGATACTAGAAAGGAAAGGCACCCTCAAGAATCAACGACTTTCCCCATGGTGGCTCGTCCTCCCTGTACTTTCCCTGCTGGGAACACTTGCTCAGAGCATTCACATCCGACTCAACAAAGTAGCTTTTTAGCTATTTTGTTAAGCCAGAGTGTTAAAGTCACTCCCCATCTCGCTCAGCAAACTAGCCAAGAGTTTGCTGATGAGCTACAGTGCTCAACAACTTTGTTGAGCACTATAACTCAACAATCTATAATTTTATTAATAAAATAATCATTTCATCCTCTCCCCTCTAATTAAAAATCATTTAAACTTCTCTTTCCTCCCTCGTAGAACTACCTAAAGAATAAAAAATAAAAAATTTTAAATAAAATATTAAAAGTTAATAGTTAAATGCTGAGCTGGATGTAGGTACTTTAAAAAAGTTGATAGCTAAAATAGGAAAAAAAAAATGATATTTTGGCTAAATTTAGCTAAAATTTTACTGAGCTAGATGTGAATGCTCTAACCGGTAACAGCCCTAAAAAGAAAGCCACGAACCCTAGGCTAAAGGTACGCTCAATATAAATCATTTCTCCATTACTATTTTGTGAAGTGTTTTAGGAATTCTTTTGTCAATTTGTGACAAAAAGGGGGAGAAAATTGGATTGACAACAACCGTTTATCATGTATATCTTACATTTTTGTTGTCTTTGGATTCTGCTAGGTTTTGTCACCGAATTGCAAAAGGGAGAGTTTGTTAGTATTTTTGTTGGCTCAATTCGGTTCCAAAATGCAAAGGCTACTGTTTATGGGCTCAAAATTTGATATTAAATGCTTAAAATCAAATCTTCACCATTCACAATGTAGATTCATGTGTCATGAATGTCGCTGTAAAGTTTCAGCTCAATCGAACCACAAACACCTATCAATCGAAGTTGTTGATCAAGGACCGACGAAATTTCTAGATTGCTGATGATTGCTGATTTTCACCCTTTGCATTCCCTGTCCGGACAGGCCCTCCCCCTGTCCGGACAACAGTTCTAAAAACTCTGTTTTTGCTCCGCAAGGCCCTGTTCGAACAGCCCATTAACCTGTCCGGACACCCCGTACTTATTATGCCCAAAAACGTGTTTTTAGTGAGCCCAAATCCAGGGTTTGATGTACTAATATATATACATTATTATAGAAGAGAGATGCACAAATTTTTATCCTAGAGAGTTCATCGGAGGCTGTGCTAAGAGAGATCATATGTGGTGAGTGTTAAATTGAATCTCTTAGAGTTTTAGTTATTCATTTGATAAATCTACGGTTAAGAAGTCTATCGGAAGGGTTCGGTAAAGGAAAATCACGTTGAAGAAGATTGTGGGCAAGGAGACGAGTTGTAGGCTTGTCGATCTTACAGAGCCAAGGTCTTGCAAAGGGTTGTAAGTGTTCCTAGTATCTGTAATCTCTGGATAATCTTTTAATAGTGATTTCTTGAGTGTGGCTGTCCCGGAGAGGTTTTACTTTTAAAACGTTTTCTAAAAGGTTTCTTCTTCGTCACCAAAATCTTTGTGTTTGATTTTACTTGTTTTTTGTGATTGTTTGCTTAGATTTAAATATCCATTAATTCCGCATAAAATTGTGATATTTTCTCTGTTTAGCGTTTTTCAAACAATTTATAAGCACCGATAATGGGGAGAAAAGCCCCGAGAAAAAATGCCGGTGCTATGTAAATAAACCCACATCCCATAATATGGAGCAGTAAAACAATTTAGAACATGATAATGTGAAATAGGCATTAGAATATCTAATGCCTATTTCACATATATAATATACATACTAATCATGTTCACTTGTCACATTATCTCATAAGTCAAACTACGTACATTTCATGTTAGTTTTGTATTATTTGTGGCTTCGTGTACAATGGGGCAATCAAGACCAAGCTTTCCTTCCCTACACACGTTGGCAAACAGGCCTGGTGGGTAATTTCCATATATGTTGATGTAGTTGAACATGACCATGGCGCAATCACTTGCCATGTCATTAAGAGCATCCGCAAAAGGGCATGCAAAGTCCTTGAAACCGTTACAACAAGCTACCGGCGGGAATTGGGGTCCTTTGCACTGGCTTGTGAGGATTGTATAATTTTGAAACTCAAATTCTACGCTGCATGCTGCACATAATTAATGAAACATGAAAATATATAAATGATACCTTTTTTTGTTTCCTTAATCACAATCTTTTTGGTCGAGAAATGAAAGATATGTTAAATTACCACTTGTTTCAAAAGCTTAAGCTGATAAGAATAGGTACGTGCAGATCAATTTTAATTAAATGGGGTTGAATAATGGAGTCAAGGTTTAAATCAAAAAGCGTTTTTTTGGCAAAGACTTTATTTTTAAGTTTTTATCAAAAGTGCATTTTAGCCATTTTTAGAGTAAAAGTCAAAATTACTTTTGGAAATTTTTACTAACTAAGCCAGCTTTTGTTCAGTATGACTTTTAAGTACTAAAAGTACTTTTTAAGCTCTCTAATACAAACCTAAAAAGACCATTAATTAATACTTTAGCAAGATAAAGCATTGACCAAGGTCAAATAGATGCGTGTACTTTTCTTTCTTTAAATGGTTACATATCATAAAAGAAAATTCTCACGTCAATTCAATAAAAGGTATAAGTCAACTATCAAAATGAAACCATGTAAATAAACATAGGATCCAATTGCATGGCATGTGAAATTTTTAAAATCCAAACTTTAAATTTTAATAATTCAAGAACAAAACGTATTCATTATCCTTCTTTTATATTTCAAGTATTTGTCAACATGTTTTAAGGTTCGGCCACCCTAATATTCACAACCCATCTGTTTTTTTTTTTGGACCGAATCTCAATCCACTGAGAACAATTAGCGCACATGTTTTTAATTAGTTGCATTACTAGTACCATAATAAATGGAAAAACAAAACAGGAATAGTTATAGAAAGTGGTACATTTTTTTGTCTGAAGGAGGGCACGACCAGCGGATCCACTTGATTCAAATATTTCAAATATTTCGTCTGCAACAATAAATAAGAAAAAAAAAATCATAACAAAAGAAAATAATGTTCGCCAATTAATTATGTTATTAATCAAGAATTCATAAAGAATATGTCAAAAAATTATATAGAAAATGGAAAAAGAATTTACTTGAAAGGGAGGTGGAAGAGGAGGCCAAGCTTGTTAGAAGAAAGAAGGAGAAGAGAAACAAAAAAAGAAAATGGCTCAAAGAAGTCATCTTTTCCAATGGTTTTTTTTTTTTTTCTTTCAATGGATTTTTATATTGGGGAGATTTGTTACAGAGACAGAGAAAGAGAGATGGAGAGGAAAAAGTTGCAGGAAATGTGGTGGGAATTAAAGAAGGGTTTATGCTAACAAAATGTTATTTCCATGCAAAACACATGTAAAAATATTGCTACAAAATAACTTCCCTCGATTGTTTTGTTGGGCTGGATTTTAAGAAAATGGCAACAGTACTCACCTACAACACTGGTGTCGTTTCGATTCGTTACGAGTTTATGTAGGGTTTTTTTTTTTTTTTTTTTTTTGGACATGTCCACGTAAGAGGGGGAGGGGGAGATTCGAACTAATGACTTTCGTTTCATAAAGCGTAATTTTCAACCGATTGAGCTACCCATTGAGGACAATTTATGTAGTTGTTAGGACATGCTCACATGCATCCATGAATGTGTTCCACATCATTTCTTCAACCTCGGCAATTCCAAAGAGGCACAAAGTTACAACTTCAATACCTAATACTTGCCATAACAACTCTTCAGTGTTGTTGAAAATCCTGCAATTCTTTTTCAGTGTCAATTGAGGCTTACCATTTTTCAGAAGTTTGCAATGTCAACTTTCCCGTCCAAATTTAGCGTTAAATTCTAACGGAGGAAGTAAAATCCCCAAAATACCTCCGTCCAAATTTAAGGTTCTTTTTGTACTTTTATAAACATCTTAAGGGTATTTTGGGAATTTTACTCATCAAATGTTTGATTTAACGCTGAATTTTGACGGTAAGATTGACATTGCAAACTTCTGAAAAGTAGTAACCCTAAATTGACATTTTTTTAAGTTTAATTATTGTAAAAGTATAAAAAATTAGAGGTGGTAAGTGAAGTTTTTCCTTAAGGTGACATTGACAATTTTTAGTAGTTTGAGGGAACATTGTCTCAATTAAAAGTTTTGGGGAACATTGTTAATTATATGGTAGTTTAAGGAGAGAATGTAGACTTTTCTCTAAATATATAAATCTAAAATATTTGTCCTTCTCTTTAATTTCCTCAGTTATTTCTACAAACAAAAGTGACAGGGAGTGTTCTCCAATTATTCCCAGCTCAAAATTAGTAAGTAATGTTCAGTTGCGTCAATTGGTAGACGAAAGAAAGGTAGGAAAATAAGCAATCATGGATATCTAATGTGGAAAAAAAAAAAAAAAATGAAGACGAAGAAGAAGAAAGGAATTCCTTAGGTTTCTTAGAAGCCAAACAGAGAATCAAGTACAAAACTTTACAACAAAAATAAATAATAATTGATTTCAGTTTGCCACCAACGCCACCAAAGCTTATCTGGGCATCAATATTATTCTGTGTTGGCCTATTTGTACCTTTAATTTCTTCACGTACACTAAGGTCTGCGCATCTAAAAGGTGTTGGGACCGAATTATGCCCTAAATTTTAAATGATTTTTATATCAAAGATTTATGTTGACAGAATTATAGATTCCTTACTGAGGAGTAGTGTTTCCACAAACTACATGTGATCACCCAATATACGGAGAACTTGACAATGAAAAATTCACTCCTAAATGTATTAAAGTAACATCCACTTCAACATTGAGTTCACATTCCTCTTAAGATTGAGAGTCAATGTTATAATTATTCGTTAGTTCAAGTTATTCTTATTAATAATAGTTATAACGGAAAAATATATTTTGCTCCTCAACTAACAATCATTTTTTATTTTGCTCTATAAACTGTCATGTATGACAATTAGATACATCAAACTACTATTTTATTACATTTGAGTCACTTTGTTAAAGTCCGTCGTCTGTTTGGATGAAAAGTTGTCAAATGCCATGCACGTGGCTACATTTTCTGTCAAATTTCCTATAATACTCCTCATTTCTTTAAAACCAATAATAATAAAATAAACTTACAAAAAATAATAGTAAAAAACTTTAAGAAAAAAAAAAAAAAAACCTAAAACCAATGGTGGCTAGGGGGTGGATCGTGGGCCCGTGGCCACCCCCAACCCATTGAGCCAACCCTATTATTTCAACTTTTTTTTAATAAATAAATTAAAAAAAAAAATCGTTTATTAATTAATAATTGTTAATCTGTAGATTTGGTTTTTTACTAATCAAAACGAGGGTAATTTGGGAAGACTTTGGTCAAATGCTAATAGAATGAATAAATTACAATAAAATGGTAGTTTGATGTATCTAAGTGTCACACTTGTCAGTTCATGGGGCAAAATTAAAAATGGTTGTTAGTTGAGGGGGCCGAAGTATATGTATCTCAAATTAGGATCATCTCCATTTCATTTAAACTGTCCAGTTAGTCCAGTTAGTTATAGTAGAGAAGTATTTTTATCCCAAGACAAAAATATCTCTGTACTATAACTAACTGAATATTCTCCAGTTCATTTGAACTACAATTTATATGTTATATAGTCTTACAAAATAGAATGTATAATTTCATACCGAGTACGAACTATAATTTGTAAGTTACAAAGTTTATGACTTAGATCTTATTTGTGATACTCTCATGACTCACACTTAAGTCATATTCAATATATCTCAAGGACATACATGAATATTATACACACATATATGGTAATATGCCCAATGTTCTCGAAATAATTTATCAAATAAACAATTTTATTTAATAAACTAAAATGGCATACAACATAAATTAGTTTTTAGGGCATAAACCCAAATAGTACTAGAGAAGTACTACACATTCTCAAATGCACACTTTTTTGAAGTGGTACTAAAAACCACAATTAGATTGTAAGAGTGGGAGTACTGTGTCGCATTTCTCCTATTATTATTACTATGCTTCATATAACCAAGACATAAATGAGCAACTTTTTGTTACGTGAATAATTTATGAAGGAACCTAGACTTTTTAGATTTTGAGAAAATCTAAAACCCTTTTTTAAACTCAAGGGTTAGGATTAATTATGTTTTTTCTTTACTAATTGATCACCCTTTAAATATAGGACTCAACCAGTACATGAATCAAAATAGAAGACTTGGAGATAAACTCCAACTCTAACATGGAGATAAACTCCTACAATTGCTTGAAGATAAACTACTAACAGTATTATGAGATAAACTATAAACCCATACTTTTAATAGACCATGGCAATAGAGACTTATTGCCATAAAACACTGCACCGTAGTGCTACATACTCAAACTCTTAATTAAAATAGGTAATTGTCGACATGACATATTCCTCGTCTTGTATTATCATAACACTTTTCATATAATCAACCAAAGGCTTAACCATTTAGAATGTGGCCCATCCTCTCCACCAGAAATTTAGCCATCCCAAAACCTGGTACCACTGCAACCACGTTGTCTGTCTTCATGAGAAGTAATATACTCCCACAGGACCCATCCATCAATCAACATTAGCCAGTGCAGTTAACCATTTCCATCCCACACCCAAATCTTTTACTAATAGGATATCCATAATTAAACCCAAGTCCAATCTGTCATTCTTATACATCTTCAAAGTAAGAAGTTGGTATTTTTGGAGAAGGCATAGTTGCTACACATTTGAACTGTTCCCAAGAAAATAACTGTGAAATTAGACTACAGTTTCAACAAAGTAAAAATTTATAAGGGAAATTTCACAAAATTCCCCTAACTTCCATTCGTTTTGACATTACCCCTCAAAATTTAAAAACTCTCAATTAAGGGTATCGAACTTTCAATTTCTTTCAATTACCTAATTCCGTTAAGATTTTCCATTTAAATTTTGTAAAAATTTCCAAAATACCAATTTTTTATTAAAAAAAATTGCAAAGATGTTTTTTTATAAATAAAATAAATGCCTGAATCTTTTTAATTTTTAATTTTTTTTCTAATAAAAAACAGGGGAATTTTGACCAAATTTAACGGAAAATTCTAACGAAATTGAGTAATTGAAAAAAATTGAAAGTTCGATACCCTTAATTGAGAGTTTTTAGAACTTCGATGGTACTTTCAAAATGCATAAAAGTTCGCGAAGGTTTTGTGCAATTTTCCATAAAAATTTATATCAACTTCATTTACAAAATGTTTAGCCATAAGTACCTCATGCTTCTTGTATTTCTTACTTATAGCTTGAAAAGAACTTCCTCTTCTACCAAGATACAAGTCATGTATGATAAGAACACATTCCTTTAAATCACCTGCTTTATATCTAGAATATTTTTGCAATGTAGGGCACTGTAAAAAGCATACTTGTAAGTACTTTCCAAATAAAATTTACACTACCAGTAAGTGTCAGTAATCGAGCTCTTACCCAAGGATGCATCTTTGGTTGGATCATGAATTTTGCAAGAAAAATGACTGATGCAGCCACCAAGGAAGGTACAAATTGCAGACACTCGTAATCCAACAAGCTCAACTCTGCCAGATAACAGCCCAGGAACTCCAACTTCAAATTGGGAGTCTGTAGAAAGCTCAGAACAATTTGAGTCAATTTCCAACTGGGAACATTCATCAAAGGGTCAAAGAGAGAGAGAGAGAGAGAGATTTGGCTTACTTTGCAATTCTCTTGAGCAACACGAGTGAAGCTTCTGCAAACCAAAATGGGAAAAAAAGTAGCTGGAGTCAGCCAAATGAGTCAATTATCTGGTAACATTAAAGGTCTGATTGGGTAGACGTTTGAGGAGCTTAAAAATGCTATTAACACTCAAAAAGTCCGTTTGAAATTAAAAAAAAAAAAAAAAAAAAATACCGTTTGGTAAAAAAATAGAAAGAACTTTTAAAGGTTCAAAAAGTGTTTTTGGACTTAAAAAATCTATTTCTCAAATACAATTTCAAACATGCTATAAGGAAAGTAGTCGTATTTCTGCAGTATCCTTGCCTTAGAAATGTGTTTGTAGTAGGATTGCCCATCTCAAACTTGAGGGAGTTGAGAATATCAACTTCCATCTCCACCACCTTTAAGATCACCATTTAACCAGTAAAAATGAAAAACTAAGACCAAAATGGGAAAGAAGGATGAAGTAATTAAAAGTAATCACCTCCTTTTTAGTTAATATATTATTTGATATCTCACAAAAATCCTTCACCTTCGGAGGGCTAATCTCTTCATACTTCCTACACATTTTTCAAGATTCGTGAGTAAGAGGAAACCACATACTAATGAAACTGAAATTACATAAACATTTCTCAAGGATTTGGAGGCTTACGAGGCAATGAGCATTGAAGAAACTCCCAGCAGTTGAAGTTTCTGCTTATTGACAGCATTCAAGGAAAGGAATCTATCAACGTATGAAATGGAAAGATGCAGAGTGTGTGGAAGAAGCTTCCTTGCCACTGCAATCTCAACCAACCAATCCACCAATATTCCTCTCATATAAGCAGTCACACCCTCCTGAACCTTCTCTAAGTAGTCAGGTAACGGCCTTCTCTTTGGCTCCATCTGAAACACCACCAAATTCTTTTTTCTTTTACAACCGGAACCGCTCCATACAAGGCAAGGTCACTTTGTGCGCCAATTTCTTGTTTGGTAATTATTTTTTTGAAGAATAAATGCTGTTAGGATTTTAGTCTCGGCAAATTCAATGTCAAAATATACTTGGTTTTGGGTTAAGTTGGTGAAAAAGTTGATCCAACATATGTTTGCTAAAGCTTGTCTATATTATCAACATTGACCTTACCGGACTAAAATGGTCATAACGTTTAATTCCGAGTTCTGATTGAAGTAAACTTGATGGCGTTGAAAAGCTGACTCAAAATGCTACAACTTAACTGTGTATTATATTGTTATGCTCATGTTAGCCTACTCAAGATTACTAAACCTTTCGCCTTCTTTTTCTTTCATATTAACAAGAATTTCTAGTTCGTCCCGGCCAAACGTTGAAGCAAAACCTAAATATTTTATGAGGCAAGCAATTCCAACCACATTTCTAGTACTTGGGAAAAGATTATTGACCAAAACAACATCCATCAAATAACCTGCGAGTCAAGTAATAAAAACCCACTTACCTCAATTTTGCGAAGATACTCATAATTGTCAAAAGCATGATAAGCTCGACGCGGTTGCGGATTATCCGACTTCCCATCAATCTCCTTTGATGTCTTTGCTGAGGTTGTTGCCAGTCCCTTGTTCTTGTCCATCGCCTTCGATTTACATTTCACCCGGGTATTCGGATCCACCGATACGACCACGTTCGACATGTTCGGGAGCTCCCCCAACACCACCCGATTCATGTGAGCGGGCTGGTCCTCAGCTGCGGTAGCCACCCGCCTCTTTTTCATAGCAGGAGTGGTGTGCACGCGCTGCTTTTGCTCAGCCATTGTCCTCCTCTTACACACTCCTTTCTCTCAGTTGGGAGTTGGGGCTCGGAGAGAGTGAGAGAGAGAGTGCGGTGGGGGAGTTTGGGGAGGAGATGTGACATGGCAAAGAGAGGGAGAGAAAGAGCGCCAATCTGTTCTTTCAAACAAAAGGCATTGCATTATCACAACTCCATTATTTTAGTATTGAACACTAGATGTTTTTAAATCATCTGAATTTGAATCAGGGAGAATCTTATCACACAAATCTATAAATATTTTGAATATCACATTGGCATCGTTTGTCTTGTCCAACCATTTTCTTTTCCCCCCGTGCCCCTACCCTTATTTTCACATCTCGCCCCCCCCCCCCCCCCCCCCCCCCAAAAAAAAAAAAAGGGGGGTAAACATATATATTTCAAAACTCTTTTTGTTTTGTTTTTTTTTTTTTTTTTTCCCACAAAACTCAATATATTTATATCACATTAATCGCTTCTTATTACTTCTTAAAAAAAAAACTCACTACAAAATTATTTGTCAAACAAAGCCCTCCTACACTAGTAGAAATAAAACTTTTGTGGGTTAATGAAGACCGGGTGTTTTTTATTTTTTTTATTTTTAGGAAAAATTTCACTTTAAACCCTTAAACTACTAGTGAGAAGACCTCCAAATTTTAAAAACTCTCAATTTCATCCCTTGAACATTCAATTTGATGCAATGTATCTCCCTTCGTCAATTTTTAAACGTTTGTACCAACTTGCAATCTTAACCCATGGTTTTAAACAGTAAAACTATACAACAAACATTTGCATTGAATAAGATCAAATTAAAACCTAACAGTTTTTGAAAACCCTAAATTTAATTCAACGCTTGCCACACCTAGGGTGTATGTCACCCTAGGTATTGCACCCCAAGGGTGGCGGTCGGCCACCTCACTAAGGTGATGCCAAAGCCATGGGTTTTTGCTTAGTTATGAGCAAAACTCATGCCCTACCGGCCATGTATGGTGATTAAATCACTATGGTACCAAACATCAAAACCATCACTACAAAAATGTTAAGAATTTTTAACTAGGAGTTTTTGACGTGCGCCTTTTGACGTTTCTCAACGGTTAAAATGGGGGTGTCAAAAATTTCAGATTTTTGACGTGTCTACAGTGCTACGTCAAAAAATTTTGACATGTTGGAGAGAACATGTCAAAAAGAATTTTTTTGACGTGGCAGTATCGCCACATCAAAAGTTTTTGGCATGGCAACACAGCCACGTCAAAACGTGCTGAATTTTAGCACGTCAAAAACATTGTTGACGTGGCAACATTGCCACGTCAAAATTTTTTTGATGTGGCTGTTTCGCTACGTCAAAAATTTTTGCAATCCTTTTTGACGTGTCACTCCGTTTGACACGTCAAAAATATATATATATATATTTTTTAATTATTTTCACCCCACCGTGTTTCTCCCCCAGCTCTCTCCCTCTCTTCTTTTCTCTATTTTCTCCCCCATGGCCCAGCTCTCCCCCAGCTCTCTCCCCCTCTCTTCTTTTCTCCATTTTCGTTACTCACCCCCTCCCCCCCCCCCCCCCAGCTCTCTCCCTCTCTTCTTTTCTCCATTTTCTCACTCTCTCACTTCTTTCCTCCATTTTCAAAAACTCAAACCCAAAAAATCTTCAAAAAATCAACCTGAAAAATCAAAAAACCAAAAAATATTCTTATCTTCTTATCTTCTTATATATCTTCTATTCTTCTTCTTCTCTTCTCCTTTTTTTGTTTTTTTGCAGATCTGCTTCTCTTGTTCGTTTCTTTTTCTTCTTCTTCCTCGTCTTTTTCTCTTCTTTATCTCCTTTTTCTTCTTCCCTCTAGAGGGAGCTGGCCTGCTGCATTTGCTGCATAGAGAAGAGGCTAGGGAGATTGAGAGAGGAGAGAGAGAGAGTTGAGTCTGGAAATAAAAGAAAAAGGACCAAAGAAAAGAATTATAAAGGGAAAAGAAGAGGGAAAGAAGATAGGGAAAAAAGTTAAAAATCCTGCTCTTTTTTTTTTAGTGACGTGCCAACATTTAACACGTCAGAAATTTCTGACGTGTTGGTTTTAGCACGTCAGAAATAAACCAGATTTAAAAAAAAAAAAAAAAAAAAAAAAAAAAAAAAAAAAAAAAAAGGAGTAGAAATAATTTCTAACGTGCTGGTTTTAGCGCGTCAGAAATTTCTGACGTGCTAAAACCAGCACGTCAGAAATAAACCAGATTTAAAAATAAAAAATATTTGGAGCAGAAATAATTTCTGACATGCTGGTTTTGGCACGTCAAAAACTATTCAGATTTAAAAATTAAAAAAAATTGGAGCAGAAATAATTTCTGACGTGCTGGTTTTGGCACGTCATAAATTTTTGACGTGCCAAAACCAGCACGTCAAAAACTATTCAGATTTAAAAAATAAATAAAAAATTGGAGCAGAAATAATTTCTGACGTACTAGTTTTGTCATGTCAGAAATTTCTGACGTGCCAAAACCAACACGTCAAAAACTATTCAGATTTTTTTTAAAAAAAAATAAATAAATAAAATTATTGAGCAAAAATAATTTTTGACGTGCTGGTTTTGGCACACATTATCCATACAATATACTTAAAACTAATTAGAGAATAAATAAATTAATATTCTAGATGTACAGATAATAAAATTCATTTTTTCGTGAGGGCTCAATAATCCACTTACCGAACATTGTATTTTGTGTTGGCCGAGTTCATGTGGGGTTTGTGGGTCTTATAAAATAAATGTATTATGTATGTCTTATATATTTTGTAAAAATTAATATGGCTATCACATTAATATTAATGAATGATTTATGCATGATAATATCATATCATATCATATTAATGAAATGTTTGATTCATATTCATGTGATAATATTAATTGTACAATAGTATGATTATGATACTAGCTAATTGGCATGCATGTGATATATATGTATATACCAATTAATTTATACTAATATGATAAAATTAATTTTTCTATCCAATTAAAATTAATTTTTCATGCCAATTAAAATTAATTCACTACATTATTTTTTTTAATACATATTTTTTATACCAATTAATACATAATTATAATTATAATTAATTGTAATTTTTGACGTGCCATTTTAACACGTCAAAACTTTTTGACGTATTAGAAATGACACGTCAAAAACTTTTGACGTGTTAAAATGGCACGTCAAAAAGTTTTGACGTGTTAAATGTAACACGTCAAAACTTTTTCACGTGCCAGTATGACATGTCAAAAAATTTTGACGTGTTAAAATTTAACACGTCAAAAATATTTTTTTTGACTTGTCTAAATAGACACGTCAATAAAGGGCAGGTTTTTTGTAGTGCATGAATGCAAAACATGTTTCAATTATACAAAGCTTTTTTAAAATCATTGACAATATGTAAACCATGTACTCAAAAATCAAAACCATTTCATCTCCCTATGTTTTAATCCTCAAGAACTTGAACTAAAATCTAAGTGCTTCTAAAACATATGAACCTTATAATCTTATTTTCTTTTGACCACTAACACATTATATACCACATATAACATATTTCATAATCAATGAAATTTATTTCCTTGATTATGCATCAAAAAGAAATCTTACAAGTTCATACATATGCCAGCTGGAATATTTTAAAATTCCATACTTTTTTTTTTTTTTTTGAAGGATTAAAATTCCATACTTGGTATGCATTAGACAACATAATGAAACATATTGAGAAAAAATTCAAAACATCTTTTCAAATTTTCCAATGCATTAACCAATTAACCTTTCTACATGTGAAATCAATTGTCATGTTAATTTTTAAACACTCACAAGTCATGCTAAAAATTTAAACAAAACAATCGCTGCTAGAATTTAGAAAATTTTAAATTCGTCGACGAATAAAGAACAAATCATAACTATTTCGATATAAATCGAAACGCGAATCTGTTTGAACCATCACGTCAACCACAAATTTTTCATGTAAAAAAAGTGCCAAAATATATTTAGGGATTTTCTAAACATCCCAAAAAAAAAAAAATCATAATCTCAACAGCCCCTGCCATAAAATACAACAACACTATTTTATATGGTAAATTAAAAATAAAATACCAAATTTGCTCTTATTGACTTGAAACATTTCATATCAAATCCTTACATCTTAATAAACATGTTTTAGAGTTTAGAATGATCAAACAAAATCCTTAGAGCTATTGGAAAATCCAACACAAGAACAAGCAGAAATCCAAATTCATGCAAAAGCAATCTAAACCAAGTTTTCTTGATCTAAACTTTAATACCAGTTGTTGGGATCCTATGGCGCGGAGAGTGTACACAGCGGAAAGAATGAATCCTTGGAACTTTAACTTCAAGATAAACATGATTAAATTAAAATTAGGGGAAAATCCACTTTACCCCCCTGAAGTTTCAAGAGTTTTTCAATTTGAACCCCAAAGTTTAAAAAGTGGCAATGTATTCCCCCAATGTTTCAAAAATTTTTAATTTAAACCTTCCGTTACAATTTCCGTTAAATTGGACGGAAAATGTTTTTAAAAAAGCCTGAGGGTAATTATGTAATTTTAGAGATTTTCGTCAAATTTAACGGAAATTATTAACGGAAGGTTTAAATTGAAAATTTTTGAAACATTGGGGGGGTACATTGCCACTTTTTAAACTTTGGGGTTCAAATTGAAAAACTCTTGAAACTTCAGGGGGGTAAAGTGGATTTTTCCCTTAAAATTAAAACACAAGTTAGTGTTACTTGCAAGATAATTCAGCCTCTCTTAGGCATGGGGTATATGACTGTATAATTCTGGATGAAAATCTTCCCCCATGTTGAACAATGATTCGAACATGATTTATTGTTGTTCGTGTTCTTGAGGAACTTGAAGTGGTACACATTCAATTATAATAAATCTTCTAATTACCTTCTAGGGTGTTACAGCTTGTTTGACCTCCAAAACATAGTAAATTATATTATAAAGAATATTAAGCAACCATATTTTATTATTGATATTTCCTCCTTTAAATAGAAGAAACAGTAGACTGCCAGTTACATAAGAAAACTAAGAATTCAACTAAGATTCTAAATAATCTAAGTGACCGACTAAGACTAATTAGAATCTGACTGTATAAACTTTAGATTGGGAAATATATGAACATATAACTCCTTATTGGACACTAACATGACTCTAGATAAGATTACGTCAACAAGTTAAGGTTTGCATTGAAGGGGTGGAATGTGAGCTTCGTGGGGGATTCGGCTTACATGCTGTTATTAAAATAATAACATGTATGTCGTAGTTTAAGCAATAGTTAAGATTGAATCTCTAAAAAAAAAAAAAATCATTTTCTCTCTCCTATTAAAAGTTTCTAAAAGTAAGTCAATTTTGAAATTCAATCTTAACCATTGCTTACATTACGGCATACATGCTGTTATTGCATGTAAGCTAGATCCCTTGGGGGGAGGGTAGGGGTGGTCCAATGATTAATTGTATGTAGACATGTTAGAAATTTTCATAGACATGACTAACAATTAATTAACCTCAGGGTCATTACATTTGCCATTTCTAAAACCCACTATTTGAAAGCACAATGGAGTTCAGAGAGCTTACATCAAGATGCTTGGATTAGAAAATGAAAAATGAAACAATTTGGTGTGATTGATGAACTCCCAACCAAGAGGTATAATACAAGGATCAGCTACAATCTCTTGCATGCCCAAAATGTTGGAAATTGTAGGGACTATGAAAGGCTCTCGATGGAGTTTCTTTACCCAAGCAACTTGCTTAGGCAAGAGGTCCCATCAATGGCCCCTCAGTGCCTCCGCCACAATTGTAGGGTAGGAAAATTATAGGGTGGGTATCGGTTTGGTTCGGCGGAGCTATTTTCGGTTGGTTAATTGAAATTGTCGGTTAAATCAGTTAATTCACCAATTTTATTTCGATAACAAATTTTTTTTCGAAATTTTTGGTTAATTTCGGTAATTAGTTGTCGGTTAATCGGTTAACCGAGGGCTTTTTAAATTGGGTCAATGCTATTTTTAAATGGAAAAAAAATAAAAAATAAAAAATAAAAAATTAGTTATTTTGGGGGCCCAAATTTTTTTTTTGGGGGCTAAAATAACTTATTGAGCATTTTTTTGGGCTAAGATCTATTATAATCTTGGGGGCCCAAATAACTTTAAACTTCTTGTTCTCATGTCTTGAGTGTAAAGAAATTCTTAGGGGCCCAAAACATGTACTTAGCTCGTCCATGTTTTATACAGATAAATTTGTTACTATTATGCTCTTTTTCATCTCCTCCATTAATGTTTCCAGTTATTTATTTAAATTTTTTGCTAGGCCAATCATTTTGGAGAAGGATCCCTCTCCATTTCATTTGAAATGGAGGGGATCCATTTAGTTGTTTTAAGAGGCAATTTTTGTCAAAAAAAAAAAAAAAAAGAAAGTAAAATGACAAAATTATCCTCCTAAAAACAACTAACTTGTTTGATCCAAGTCCAATAATTTCAGTGTCATTGATTCAGACCTGGAGCAAGAAAGAATTGTAAATATAAATGCTTGATGGTTTGTAAATATTAAATAAAGTCGGTTCGGTTGACAAAAAAAAATTATACCGATTAATCGAACTGAACCGACGTCGATATAAAAAAATCGTACCGATTTTCGACTTACATAAGTCGGTTGATAGTTAATTTCGGTT
Source organism: Corylus avellana (assembly GCF_965113065.1). Classification (NCBI taxonomy): domain Eukaryota; kingdom Viridiplantae; phylum Streptophyta; class Magnoliopsida; order Fagales; family Betulaceae; genus Corylus; species Corylus avellana. The sequence goes on from NC_142494.1 coordinate 8,135,962, forward strand.
CGATTGTAATTGGTAGACAGTTGGTAATCGGTAGACAGTTATAATTTACCCACCCCTAGACTAAAAGGCCTTCAATGGAGCTCTCTTGCCTAAGTAGCTTGATCAGACATGATGCCCAAGAAAAAAAAAAAAAAAAAACAAAACAAAACAAAAAAACAAACAAAGAAGTATATTATCACATGATAATGTTGTGCTTATTTTCTTTTAGGAAATGTATGGATATTTTTGGGTGCTTATATCTCGATTATCATGATTGTTGCATTGCGATATAGTTCAATGTAGGACCTATTATATAGTCATGCAATTATGATTGTAAAGTGCATCTTGACCAAGAGCTAAGTTTGTATCAATACTTAAGTTGATTATTAAACTTACAATTTAAAAGCAACAACAAATCTTAAAATAGTATTCTTATATTATCTTTAAAGGTTTATGGTATGTTTGGAATTACGTTTGAAAAATAGAGTTTTTAAGTCAAACAGAGTTTTTGGGCAAAAGTTTCATTTTTAAGCTTTTAATTTTTGTTAACAAACGAGTACTTTTTTCTTTAAACGAACTGCTTGAGTGTTAAAAGTACTTTTAGACCTCTCAAACGCAATCTCAAACAAGCTCTTAGTCTAAAAATATGCTTTTCAGTTACGTGAATACACAAATTATGTTAAATTAGGGTAATAGCTAATAGGTAATAGTGATTGGATATGAAATGTGAAAAATGTTTATGTGTTTTTAAAATTATTTCCATTTTAAATTATTTGTTAATATATTTATCTTGAGAACATAAAATAAAAAAATAAACAAAACAAACATTACCGAAGATCTTTCCCTTATCCAAATTC